>NC_056739.1:1621178957-1621198491 GCF_019279795.1 Protopterus annectens
AGAGCACAGTGAGACACATTAGGACATTGCTGGCCATCCACTGCATCCTGACCGATCTCCAGTCATCTCGACTACATCCTGCAACTAGACTAAGATAGGTTGGGACGAGACAGTGAGACTGATGATCTGCGCAACTCTCCCTCACTATAATCCAATTCATGCACAAGTCAAGACATCACCCCCATCAAGTCCTGTGGCGATGGGCGAATGATGAAGCAGCAAGTGCGGATACACTGTAAGCTGTAGTCACAACCTCACACACAGGCAACCCAGGAAATGGGTTGCTCTCTACTGGACCAAAGCAGCAGTGGAGTTTGGCAGCCCCCTGGGTGTCTGTTCAGCCCTATTTAGGATCATTCGCCCACCCATGGTCTGAGGAAGGCCAGAAAAGCAGCCCTAACCATAGCCTCCCTATTTACTCTATTCCTGGCCTGCTTGCCACAGCAGGCAGAGATCCCAAACCATGTGGTCGAATCACAAAGAAAAAACATTGGTAACTTATTCACTCATTGGCACATGGAATGTGCAGTCATGAAGAGCTCCAAAACAGACAGACCAGAGAAATGGACAGCACTTTTTACAAGAGAGAACCCAGCAGGTACAACATCCAGATAGCAGCTTCAGCGAGACCATAGAAGTTCACAGGCTGAAGGCTAGCTGATGAAGAAAAGCTATTATACCTTTTTCTGAGTGGCTGCAGCAGCTGAACACTAAACAGGAGTGGTTTCACCATCAAATCTAATTGATCAGCAAATTATCCAGCTTCCCAAAAGGATTCAATGAACGCATTTCTGTCCTGTGGCCCCTCAAAGAAAGTGCCACCTTCCATCATTGCGCGCCCCTCACCATGACAATCTAGAGGAGATCAAAGATAAGTTTTATAAGACTTGGTCTTTATAGCACTTGGTGCCAAAGTGGATAAGCTGGCCATCTTAGGCAACTCTAGTGCCAGAGCTGGTGCAGGACTACCAGACATGGGAGTGAGTCATTGGGAGGAAATGGTCAGCAAACCAATAGCAAGGGTCATCTATTTCTAAAGACCTGAGGAGCTCATGACCTGTTGATCACAACACAGTCTTCCACCTACCCAGCCATAACAAGATGTCCTGATGCACCCACGCAGCAAGCACTGGCATCTTATTGATCACACTGGCAGTGGGAGAAGGGATAGGCAGGATGCTAGAGTGACTACAGCCATGTGTGGCACAGACTGCTGACAGACCACAGAGACTCATCCTCTCAAACTTAACATGCACATCCAACCCAGGCGTTCCACAGGGGAAAAAAGACCAGGGTCTGAATGTCAGCAGTTAGAATGGCACTCTGTGGTGCCAGAAGGCTTAGTGAGTCCCCACAGTAAGCTTGACGGCAGCTTGGCACCACAATGGTGAAGAGGACTGGGCAGCCTTTAGGATGTGGTTCACAACATCACTCACCTACTTGATCTGAACATACACACCAGGACTGCTTCGATGACAATGATGAAGACATTCAGAAGCTGCTGGATAAGAAGTGTGAGAAGTCTTCAGATCCTCCAGAAAGACACTCACATTCATCTCTAAGAAAGCAGCCTATAACTCCATCAAAAGCAAGGTGCAAGCAAAGCTCAGAGAGATGCAAGATTCCACTGGCTCAGCAGAAAGGCAGATGAGATCCAGAAGTACGCTTGATAGCAACTCCAAGGAGTTTCTATGATGCCCTGAAGATCCTCTATGGGCCCATAGTCCTCTGGAACATCACGGCTGCTCAGTGCAGATGGTCCCACCCTGTTCACTGACAAGAACACCATTCTGTAAAAAGATGGCCTGAGCACTTCAACAATGTCCTGAATAGGCCTTCCTTTATCAATGCTGAAGCCACTGATGTGGCATGCACGCAAGTTGCCATTAACACCTCCCTGGCAGAACCTCCAAAGAAGGAATCACAGAGGTTAATGAAACAATTAAGCTTCTTCTTTCAATGGTAAAGCACCAGGGCTTTGACTCCATCTCCAGCCAAAATCTACAAGATAGAGGGGACCAGTCTTGTTACAGAAGCTCACTGGAGCTCTTCCAGACCATGTGGCAACAGGAAGTTATCCCTCTGTGGAGCTAAAGGATGCCCCTCCATCTTCCCATCTCTACACCAGAAAGGGAAACAGGCAGTCTTGCTTGACAATCACAGAGGAATCTACCTCCTGGTCATTGCCGGCAAAATCCTTGCCAGAATCCTCCTCAACTGTCTCACTCAACACATGGAGAAGATGGACACTTGCCAGATAGTCAAAAGTCTCTGCGACTTTAGAGAGGGCTGAGGACAGTGGATATGATATTTACAGCACATTATCTTAGGAGAAATGCCAGGAACAAGATAGATCTTTACACAATGTTTGGCGGACCTGACCAAAGTCTTTTGACACAATCAGTTGTGAGGGGCCATATGGCCGGATCATGGAGAATTTGGCTGCCCAGGTAAATCTTTGCAGTATGGTGTGCCAGTTCCATGACTGTATGCTTACTCCAAGTACTGGATGGTGGAGACTCCTCTGATGCCTTCCCAGTTAGCAACAGAGAGTCAAGGTTGGGCTATGTACTGGTACCCATGCTGTTCAATTATGATTTTTCTGCAGCCATGCTGTCAGATGGCTTCTGCAATGATGAAGAAAACCAGCATCAAGACTCAGATACAGGACTGATGGCAGGCTGTTCAGCCTGGAGCAGAGCTAGGCAGAGACCAAAGGTTGAAGAGGATTTTGTGCATAATTTCCTGTTAAGTGAGATGATCATGCGCACTCACCGCTGCCACAGAGGCCTGTGATGCAGCAGAGTATGAACTGCTTTTCCACTGCCTGCAGAAACTTCAACCTCACAATTAATGCTAAGATGACTGATAGTTTCATATCAGCCTGCACAGCAGAAGAAGTATCTTGAGGAACCTACTATCACCGCTGGCTGTAAGAGATCCTGAAGGCTGTTTATATACCTCAACAGCACCTCTCCAGATTTGTGAACATTGACTGGAAAGAGGTAGCCACACGCATCTCCAAGGCAAGCTCCCACATTTGGGCCCGGCTGCAGAGTCAGCATGGGTGAGGAGAGGTGTCAAACTGTCCACAAAAGCTGAAGATGTACAAGGCAGTCATACTGCCCACAATACTGTATGCCTGTGAGACATGAACTAAAAATGTAATGCAGTCATGCTAAAATGCTGAATCTCTGCCATATGAACTGTTTAAGAAGGCTGCTGCTGAAATTACCTGGCAGAACAAAGTTCCAGACATGTTGTCTCACTCTCTGAAGATGGAATGCCAAGTATCTACACCCCTACTGAGGAGAGCCTAAGTCATGGGCAGGCCGCTTTCTCATGCATGCTAGGACATGCCTCCCACAAGAGACATGTCCCATGTGTGAGGAGATCCACGGGAGGAAAACAAACACAAAGTGTGGGCAGAAAAAGCACTTCAAGGACACACCCGAAAGTGCCCTCTGAAGGAGCTTTGGCATTGACCTGGACTCCTGGGGAACTCTAGTGTAAGACCGCCTTGCCTGGCAGCAAGCTGCATCAGCAAGCTGCACTACCTCCACCAGCAGAGCAGGACTGCAGAGGCACAGAGGAAGCGTGATCTGTAAATTCCCACAGCCAACTTGTCAACCAATCCAACAGACCACCATCATGCCTGACATGCAGCAAGAGCTTTCCGAGCCCATGGCAGAAAGGACTGACTCAGTCACAGCTGGACACAAGCGTACTTCAGTCAACAGCTTCTCGACATGATGTCCTTGGTCATCATCGACAATAAATGGATTGAACAAGAATTGTTTTATTCAGCTATTAATGAAACTTAGGAAATTATTTTTTGTCCTAAGATGGCAAGACATTTTCCATTTTTAGTTTATTTTTTCCAGCTGGACTATTAACTGGCCAAAGAGGGACAAGTGGTAACCCTAGTAAATGAAGATTTTTTTTGTCTCTTGATCTTTCTTAATTTCTTACCAGTCTGCATTGGTTTTTGCTAAGCTCTTTAAGCCTATAGTAGTAATTCTACTAAATAGCTGTACTGTATTTTGACATTTAGGTGGTGTAATGAATGGAATTAAACAGTAGCTTCTTTTTTGTGAGGCGAGTAAGAGTCATGCTAGTTCAGGATTTGTGTTTGCTTTAAAGCAAGCAGTTCCAGGCCAGTCAGCAACAAAGCTAAGCAGTCTAAAATTTCCTAACCTCCCAAGTTTTTTCGTTATTGCTGTGTTCTTTTTAAACTCTGTTAATTGAACTCTGTAAAAATACATCTCAACAACTCAGACAAGTCAAGATGTTTCACTTTTGATCTGTTTTTTAAGTTAATTTTAACAGTTTTATCTGTTTTATCTAAGATCTTTAAGCCTGTAGTAGTAACTCCAGTAAATAGCTGCACTGCATTTTGCTATCAAAGTGGATTAAAGATTGGTATTAAACCTTAGTTTCTTTCTTGTGTGATGAGTGAGAGTCAGGCTAGTTCAAGACTTTTGTTAAAACTTTTAAGGAATTTTCAGGTCATTCAGTTAGAGTGCAAAGTGCCTAAGAAGCTTCCCACCCTGTTCTTATTGGTGTTCTAAGCCCAGTGTCCAGTCCAGAGTGTCTTGTCATTCAGGCTTTATGATAATTTGATCACATAATTCCCTCCTCTCTATTTTATTATTGCTGTCAGTAAGTACATAAGCATCATTCTGTGAAGTGACTTCAGCAAGGCTATTTAAATACATTTGCCCTCCCACTGTATTCCATAGAACCAGAGAATACAGTGTCCACCATGCTATATTCTACTCTTGAAATGCTGTATCTCCCTAACTGTAAATTTGTCCTTGGTAGCTCCTCCTGGTCTCATTTTTGTCTGCCCTTACTAGTGAACAGTAGAGGATATTTTATATATTTATGTATTTGCAGTTTGTTGACCGGGAAAGTCCACTAGGCCATGCTGAATCCATTTTCAGTGGAGGCCCAGAGAGAAAAGCTCCTCACGACAATGGGTAATACATTTAACACAGAGAATTAAGCACATAAGTAGTACAGATAGACAATGTGTTAATAACAGAGTTGTAATAACATTCTGTACAAATACAATTATATATCCTTTTTTTACTACTAAGACTGAGATATAATTAGCAGTACATTGGTATTGCATAGAGAATTTATAGATGAGACATAGTATACAAAGTAGGGGAGTGTTTGTTGATTGAGATAGGTTATTTAAGAGAGCTGAGAAAAGGGACAGTTCCAGGTGGAGATGAGGTAAATATGCACAGACGTTTTGAAGTGGGTAGGATTTTGGATCGTTCTGATAGCTAATGGGAGAGCATTCCAGTTTCTGGCTAAATAGTAGGAGAAGAGAAGTTGGACTGGTGGCAGGTTAGGTTTGTGAACCTGAAGAAGTTGCACATCTTCTGATCTAAAGGACCTATTTGGGAGGCAAAAAGTGAAGATTGAGCTGAGGGCAGGACAGTCAAAAGGTTTATAGATAAGTTTGTGAGCTGTAGCAAGTTGCAGATAGTTAAGGTAGTTTGGAAGTTCAAGCCATTTTAGGGAGAGAAGAGCAGTGCAGTGATGGCAGAAGTTTTTTGAGTTTGCTGCGAATTTTGCAATTTTATTATAACAAGTTTTGAGTTTGGCTTTTAGAGTGGTTTGGATGATGATTAGTAGAGGGGGCATCATAAATTAGGGAAGGAAGCAGGTAAGGTAGAGGCAAGTGTTTGTCTGGAAGAGGGACTAAGGAACTGATTGTGTCGACTGAGCATTCCAAGTTTTTGATTTTTTTTTTGATATTTTGTTGCAGGTGAATATCAAATTTTAGAGGTTTGTCTATGGTTACTCCCAGAAGTTTTGTTTGGTTGACTATTTCTATTATGGTATTATTTTGGGAGTACCAAACAGAGTAAATCAAGGCACGAACATCCACACCATAAAGTTTATTGTAAAGCTTTCGCATCAGCACTTTTTCTCAATACTAATAAAATCACTTTAAAACAATCATTATATATACACATTGCCAGCCAATCACATCACACAGACAATAAATTATTCAGTTAGTTCACTTTCTTATATTTTATTTAATCTTATTTAATGCTTATGAATTTTGGGCAGAACATAAATAAATGGGCAGACAGGATGCTCAATGTATAAATAATTGTATTGCTCTGGGGTAATAGCTAGTTGCTTTAAATGATCATATAAGTCAGCTTTAATTCTATACATCATATTATTTAGATCAATAGAACTTATGACTTTAAAAGTATTTGTGTCTTCCAAAAAATTAAACATCAAATCATTATATTTATCAAACATCCTATTCTTAAAACAAAGTTTACTTTAAAACATTTGCAACATGCACAAGTGAAAATATTATATACTTAGCGAACTGTGAGAAATGCTTATGTTTTACATAGGCACGACTAATTGTAAATTGAAAGAAAGGATTGCCTTGCATTTGTCAGAAATTTGTAGTGGGGTAGATACCAATGCTCTAAATAAACACATTATGGAGAATGGGACTGATCACACTTTTAAGTTTAGAGTACTCCAAAGAATATATATGAACCAAAGAGGGGGTGATATTATTAATGTGACTGAAAGGGCCGAGTAGTATAAATGGATCAATTATTTTAGAGCAGATATGTTCCCTGGTCTTAATAAGGTTAATAGTTTTAAACCTATCTTAAAGTTTAAACAGTCATGTTTCACAAAAAAATTCTTATGGTTTTAAGTTTTTTAGTATTTTAATTTTAAGTAAACTAATTGAATCATTTATTGTCTGCGTGATGTGATTGGCTGGCAATGTGTGTATATATAATGATTGTTTTATGGTGATTTTATTAGTATTGAGAAAGAGGGTTGACTCAAAAGCTTTACAATAAACTTTATGGTGTGGACGTTTGTGCCTTGAATTACTCTGGTATATTTGGATTATTAAGAAACGTTCAGCTGTTGGCTCTACCTGCTTGTTCATATTAGTTTGGGAGTAGATATTAAACATGTTTTTGTCCAACAGAGTAGACTTTTTGGGGGTGAAAAGCATGATCTTGGATTTATTAGCATTGAGGGTGAGATGGTTGTTATGCATCCAGGACTCAGAGGTGGGAAAAGCAGCATGGGTTTTAAGTTGGAGTTCAGAGATAGAGTCAGCTGTGCAGACAATGGCAGAGTCGTCTGCATATTGGATAAGGGTCCCATTGGTCACAGATGTGTGGAAATTGTTAATGAAGATACTGAATAGGAGAAAACCAAGTATGGAGCCTTGTGGAACTGCAGTAGAGGTGTATAGATAGGGAGAGATTGAGTTCTGCTATTTGACAGCCTGTTGTCTGTCTTTTAGATAGCCTGAGAACCACTTAAGGGTGGTGTTAGACAGTCCAAATTAGGAGAGCTGAGACAGTAGCAAAGGGTGGGAAACTGTATCAAATGTTTTTGAAAGATCTCAGAATATGGTAGATACTATTTTGCCATTGTCATGGGCTCTGTTAACAGTATCCAGGAAAGAAATGAGGGCAGTGGAAATACTGTGGCCAGGTCTGAAACCATGTTGTGGGGAGGACAGGAGCAGGTTCTGAAGTAGATAGGGCATTAACTGTTGGTGAATGCACTTTTCCAAGATCTTAGAGATTGGGGACAGGATAGCAATAGGTCAAAGGTTGGAGATATTGTGGGTTTTGCCTCAGTTATGAAGAGGGAGAATAAAGGCTTTCTTCCAAAGCCTGGACACACATAATTCTTTGATGAACCTGTTGATTAAGATGTTTATAGGGAAAGCTATGGCTTCAGCTGCAATCTTTAAAAATGTAGGGGGTAAATTATTGGGGGGATTAGAGCATGGTTTAAGCTTATGTAGTAGCCTTTTGACAGTTGTGGTAGAGATGGAATTGATGGTGAAATTAAAGGTGAGGTGGGGGGAGGAGGGAGAAGAATGAGGAGACGTTTTGTGAGGCAGTGTCATTTTTGTTGTTCTTGCTATGGGAGAAGTTACCAGTAATATTGGCTATTGAGATTATAAAGAAAGCGTTAAAGAGGGAGGCAGTTTCATGTGTTGGTTTGTCAGAGTGAGGACAAGGATTGTTTTTAGTGCCAGGGTTCAGGAGACAGGAGATGGAGTTCCAGAATTTTTGTGGTTTTATTTATGGTTAGACTGCAGTTTTGTGTAGTGGTCTTTTTGTCTTTATGCACCATTTGTTAACCTGGCTACTGAGTTTTTTGAAGTGAGTCAGGGCGATTTAGTTTTTGTCAGTTTGATAATGTTTCCAGGTTTTATCCCGAAGGTACATCAGACTTTTAGTGGATTTGGTTAGCTAAGGGGCATAGTTAGTTTTGATTTGTTTCATGCGGAGTAGAGCGAGTCTATTTAGAGTGTTCAGGAATGCATTGTTGAAATAATCTACTGCACTGTCAAGAGGGAGAATTTTTAATATGTGCCAGTTAATACTTTTGAGAATGTCAGTAAAGATTAGGGGGTTAAAGTTAGTTAGATTCCTTGTCTGTTTATACAGGTGCTGATTATGGAGGGTTAAAGGGGCACGGCGTATATAGGCAGGGAGATGGTCACAATGAGTTTGAAAGGGTGCCTGCTTCAGATATTTTATTGGGGTGGGAGACAAGAATCCAGTCACATGTGGTTCCAGAAGTCTTATCATTGTTAGGTCTGGCAGGGGTGATTATGAGTTGGGTAAAGTTGAATAGGTTAATGTTGATGTTATGGGAGTTACAGCTGAGGTTTTACATGTCTCATTTTTAATGCTGGTAGAGGTCCAGGCTAGAATCTCTTCTAGTAGAGTGATTTTGTTTCTGGGGGGTATGTAGAGAGCTATGATACAAAGATTTTTGTTATTAACATTTAGGAGAGAGATGGTAATTTCTGCATTTCTGAATTGAGGAATAGGATTAGAGTAGGGAACTATGTTTAAAGAGTTATGAAATACTAGTGCTACACCACCCCTTTTTTTGTTAGGTCTGTCAGATCTGATGGTCTGAAAGCCTGGTTGGAGGAATTCAGAGTCTTTAATGTATGGTTTTAACCATGTCTCATTGACGGCAATTATGTCCAGTTGGTTATGCGCTATCCAAGTGTGAAAGTTGGAGATTTTATTGTGGATACTTTGAATATTTATAGTTACCATGTGAATATATTTGTGTGTACTGGATCTAGGAGATGGTGAAGGCCTATTAGTGGTAGGATCAAACTGGGGAGTTCTTCTTTGTCTGTTAAAGCTTGAGATGCCTTGCTTTCATATCATCTTACCTGCTTAGTGCTGCATTTTTTTCACTTGTCTAAATATCTAAGCACCGTACAAAAGAGAAGGTCAGCCTAATAGTTTCACCTTCGTTGTCAGTCTTTAGCATCAGATCTCCTAAGTCACAGATAATGAGTATATGCTAGATACTTATAATTTTATTTATGAGAAGTATAAATTCCTAATTAATCTGGGGGCTCCCTTCTCACCTATAAACTTTCCCTGCGAGCTTCATATGCCATAATCCTTTTCTAATCACACTAAAATGTATTATGCTGAAGCTGTAAAACAGCCACTGTCTCCTACAAATGATTTTATTTCAGTAAAAATCAGGCCATTTATCCTTCTCATGCACACCTCCAATAAAGATCCAACGTTAAACCTCAGCAGAAACAGAAATGTTTTATTGGTAGGTGACGCTGCTGTCAGGGATGCTGACTCATCAGTCACAAGGCTGGACAAGGATGCCAGTTTGATGTGCAGTAAACACTGAATTGTCTTTCAGCAGCCAGGATCTCAGACATTACAAGAATCTTAAGGACCCTAACTCTTGACAAATACAACTATGACATGCTGGTGGTACTTGTGTGGTAGAACAACTTGTCACATAAAACTCTGTGGGATATGCAGAAAGGATGTTTGTGAGAATTTTCCATGCACATTACAAATGCAGGTAAGACACTAGTACTAATTAGAATCCCTCCTTCACTTCAAATTATGTCTAGATATAAGGAAAAGATAATTGGCTTAAATAATTGATTAACTAGCTAGTGTCATTTCAGAGGGGATCCAGTATACGTCAGTATGGGACGGTCTGGCTAGCTTCACTAAGGATGGCATGCCCCTCTCATTTCAAGGCATTCACATACTAGTTAACACTTTGCTGTCCCTAGTATCTTTTTAGGCAGAGTCCAGTTGATGGGCATTCTGTTGTAACTAACATATCTGTCCTGAAATTGAATCACATTAAAGTAGCTCTCCTCAAGGCCAGAAGTCTAAATATTAAATTGCCTAATCTTGCAGTAATCCTGAATTTGGAAAACATACATAGGCTCATACATCAATAGGTATGTACTAGGCTAGTGGGCCATTTTAAGTCTTGTCAGTTTCCATTTTGTGCTTGAATTAATCTAACCCATTTGGTTAGAGATTGGCCTTACCCATCCCATGGATGATAATTATATATTACCCCTAATGAAGAACCATGCATGGGATAAAGCAGTTAGGAGCTGCCTCAGTCCATTTTTAGTACAGGGGCAGTTCTTATTTAAATGTTCTGATTCCCACCCATAGATCCAAGTTTGACTTGAAAATGGACAGTGATGAACTATGTTTTATGTGGCTGGGGGAGTCTGTTCCAGAGTAGTGGTATCCTCTGTGAGATGTACCTGCCCCTCTAAACCACTCTGTTGATGTTGCAGAAGAGGTTTAGACCTCTAGAGTGCGTATGTCTGATGCTGTTTGACTTAATGATATGCAGTAAATGCATCACTACTGGGTCAGAGGATGCCTTGTATGCTAGACACAGGTCATTTTTTAGAGGTCTATATGATACCAAGTATAGTGACACGGCTTTGAATCAGTCTATGTAGGAAATGTTGTTTATAACATGTATCTTTTTAGTAAGGTATCTGTGGGCATTCCAGTTGTTACATGTGTCTGGACAGATTGGCCTAATGAGGGACTAATAAAGGGGGGAAATGACATCCCTATATCTAGACGCAATCCCTTTGTTTATAAGCTATGCAATATGGGAAGGACTTTCTTACAACAACGGATACACATTGGTCAAAAGTTAGGTCATTGTCCACATAAGTTCTCAAATCTCAAACAACTGTGTCAAAATGTTGGGGTGTATTGTCAATGTGGTAGCTCCCTGGGGTAGATGACTTCCCAAAGGATACAATAATGTATTTTTTGGCATTTAGTTTCTGTTCATGATTTTTGGCACCAGTTATATATTTGGGACAAACCTTCCTGGAAGATGGCTAAGTCATTTGGGGATGCAAGGACTGCTACTAGCCTGAAGTCATCTACAAATTAAGTCAGCCAGAGCCCTTTGGTATTGGTTTTTGCATCAGAAAAACAGATGCCAAATGGTAGAGGTCCAAGCACAGAACCCTGGGATACTCCACTGATGACCTGTGACATGTCTCTGCAGTTAATGAAACATGGATCAAATGTGACATGAGCAATCCCTCTGTACAATGTTTTTGCACTTTTCATGCTCTCTGACTCAATGGGAATGATGGTGGAGTACTTATATTTGTCAAGGAATATATTATCTCCATGCAAATCCATAGGGACTCATAAACTGAACTCAGTGAACTATGGCGCTCTTTAGATAGGATAAATGACCAACTAATAGCTTGTTACAGAACACTTTCCTTGTCACCCAATGACCATGTAAGATTTTTCAGTGTTCTAAGTAATCTCTCTATTAGCAAAACCTCCCTTGTTTTAGCTGGCTTTAAATACCCTTCAATAAACTGGGATACCTATATCTCCAATGCAGGATACACCAACGAATTTCTAGACTTAATAAACAAAAGTTCACTTGATCAGTTGGTATTACAGCATTCTTGACCTGATTCTTACAAATATGGCTGCGTCTTGCACTCCTCCTTTTCTGGTATCTCCTTCCCTAGTAAAGTGTGACCATAAACCTGTGACCTTCTCCTTTAAACTCCAAAAAGCTCCTACACCAAACCTCTCTGTATTTAAGGACCACAAAGATATCAACCTCAAACTACCCTGTCTACCTCATAAGAAAATATCAAAATTCATTTATGACAACCTCTTAACTGTCCATATTTTCACAGAATGTCCAGATTTTTTGCCTTATATTTTGGTCTGTTCCTCATAAAAGTCACAGTTGTCTGGCAAATCACTGAGGAGAAATAGTAATTAATGACATATATTTGTGTTTCAGACTTCATATCCTTCATAAAATGCATGCTAGCACAAAACCTGCTATTCTATCAACTTTCTAAGTTTATATGAGCAATATTTAAAATCTGTCCGTATTTTTGGGTCTTTGTCTTCTTAGTTTTGTTGGCTTTGTTCAGATTTCTTGTTTTAAGAGGCTGAGAGGTATGAGTAATGACTGTACCTCCTGACCTTAATAAGGTCACAATTCAGTAAGGAATTCTGTATAAATTTAGAAAATGCATAGAGCTAACAGTCCCTACCAAAACCAAGGAAATTCAAAAACAAACCACCCTGGTGGTCCACCTCCACAAATAAACTATAAAACACAAGAAAGAAACTCATGAAATTATAAAATTCTTCTCAAGGATATTATCAAAAGTATTGCAAGAAAAAACAAAGAACACTATCATGTCCACTAAAGGGGCCCATGGACTTAGGCTGACCTATGAAGCCAAAGTTAATTATAAATCCTTCTTTAGTTATGTTAGAAAATTAATTAATTTATTTATTTTGTTTTATTTTACATTTGTTGATCGGGAAAGTTTGACTGGATACATTTCCATTTTCAGAGGAAGCCCGGGGAGAAAAGCTCCAATAGTACAAATAGAAAAACATTAAAACATTAAAACAATTGTAGTCTATCCCAGCTCAAGCTTATATGGTTACAGACAATCAGATAGAAAGAACTAGGCATTCCTTACAGTACTGCTTAGTGTACTATAGTACGGTAGGAGTTAGTCTGGATTGTGACAGGGGCATAGCCAGTGTGTCATAAAATACTGTTTGAGATTTTTCTTGAATTGGTTTAATGATGGTTCTAGAGTTAGGTCAGCTGGAAGTGAATTCCAGATTTTGCCAACAGAGTTAGAAAACAAGGAGTCACCAGCTGAGTTGTTAGTTTTGAGTGTTTGAATTAGCAGTTTGTTAAAAGAACAAAGTGGCCTGGTGTTCCTGTGGGGATAGATAATGTTTTTAAATGCAGGAGTATTATTCTTGAGAATTTTGTGGGCTACTATAAGCTGATTGTACTGAAGTAAGCTAGGCAATTCTAGCCATCCTAGAGGTTTAAGGTTTTGACAGTGGTAAGTTCTGTAAGTAGAGCCAGTGACAAATCTAGCAATGTGAGTGTAACAGCTTGAGAGTTTGCAGAGTTCAGATTTGTTCAAGTTAGTGAATATGGAGGAGGCATAGAAAAGGGTGGAAAGAAGAGTGTGGGCAATGGCAGTCCTAGCTAGCAGGGTAAGGAAAGGTTTATTTTTATATAGGGAGCCCAGGTTTTTATTAATGGTTTTAATGGTCTAAATGATATGCATGTCAAATTTAAGGTTATTATCAATTGTTACCCCTAGGAGTTTAGTATGGTCATCTGGGGAAATAACAGTTCCATTATTAGAGATTACTGTAAAGGAAAGTGGAGTGGACCTGTGAGTGGGGGAGAAAAGTAGCAGTTTGTTTTTTTTAGGGTTCAAGAGCAAATGACAGTATGAGAGCCAGTTCTCAGCTGTGTTAAATGTTTTCTGGGATAGTGTAAGCAGGTCAGATGGGGTGGAGGCTGAGCAGATCAACGTGGAATCGTCTGCGTATTGGATGCATGTAGCATCTGGAATGGCAGAGTAAAGGTCATTAATAAAGATTGAAAAGAGAAGAGGTCCTAAAATAGAGCCCTGGGGAACTTCAAGGGTGAGGGGTAGTAGAGTAGATAATTTTCCCTGCCATAGTACCACCTGCTGTCTGACATTCAGATAGGACTGAAACCATTGAATAGCATGGTTATTCAGGGAAATGGATTTCAGAGTGGCAGTAAGTAGTTGGTGGTTGACCATATCAAAGGCTTTGGATACGCCGAGGAAGAGAACTGAGGATAGTTTGCATTATTTTGGTTATGATTTATGACTGGAGAAAGAGAGGAGGGCAGAGGAGGTACTATGGTACAGCCTAAAGCCAGCAGATTGGTTTGTATGAGATAGTGCAAGAGTTGCTTATGGATACATTTCTCCATTATTTTGGCCAGTGGTGAAAGTATGGCAATGGGTCTATAATTTGACAGTTCTGTGGAATTGCCACCTTTGTGGGGTGGTACGACATGGGAAGTTTTCCAGATGGAGGGGATGGAGGCTTCTGTTATGGTTCTATTTATCAAGATTCAGACTGGATACGCTATGGCATCTGTGGCTTTTTGTAGGTACTCTGCAGGGAGGAGATCTGCAGACAGGGTGGTCGGTTTTAGTTTTTTAAGCAGGGATCGGATAAGTGAGGTAGAAATTGGTTGTAAACTTAAGGGGAGATGGTTAGTAGGTGAGGTTGTGATAGAATTAGTGCCTGTGGGAGTTAGCTGGCTAGCAAGGGTCTGGATAGTCTCAGTGAAAAAACTGTTAAAGGTGCTGGCAATATCCTCTGGTGATTTATGGGTAGAAGTGGAAGGGGTTGGAGTGGTGGATTGTCCTGGATGAAGAAGTTTATTTACACCTGCCTAGAACTTTTGAGGTTTATTTTGTTGTCTTTGTTGAAGATTATAATAGTATTTTTTTTTTGTCTAGCAAAATGGATTTTTTTTGTGTCATTACGAAGCTGCCGATATCTCAGTTGGTCTAGAGGGTCTTTGGTGTCATGCCAGGTGGCCCATATTTTATTTCTAAGTTTGATCTTTGATTTAGTACCCTTTATAAGCCATGGTGCAGCTTTTGTTTTAGCTCTAATGGTACATGTGGGGGCGTGTGAGTCAAGTATGGCAAGAATTTAGTATTAAGGAATACCACAGCCTTATCAAGCGGAAGTCGTTTTTGGACTGACCAGTTACATGCTTTTAGTTCATTTTGGAAGTTGGGGGGATTGAAGTTCTTATTGTTTCTAATTGTTTTGTGCATATGCTGGTGGGGATCATCAGTTTTATGTCTGATGATATAGGTTAGAGAGTGATCACTGAGGTTATCAGGGAGGGTCCCTCATGTATACATATGGGGATGACTATTGATAAGTATCCAGTCTAGGTTGCTTTCCTTTTTATTGGGTTTACTGATCCTAGTGGGAGAGGATATAATTTGTGCAAACCCGTATAGATTTATATGGGTGGAAGGGGATTCTAAGGAGTATGAGTTCCAGTCTATATTGAAGTGTCCAAGCACAATGGCTTCCTGGGGGTAGGTATTGGTTAACCAGTGGAGGATGTCTTCTAGGATGTTAGTGCTATTGCCTGGGGGAATATAAATATAGACAACATTTATACATTTGTTATTGTTAATTTGTAGTTTGGTAGTAAGAATTTCAGCTTTATCAAAACTGGGTGGTACTAGGGGTTCTCTAGTAACTTTTAGTGTATTTTTGTAAATTACAGCTACCCCCACCTCCCTTCCTAGTACAGCGGTCTGTTCGAATTATGTTGCACCACGGTGGTAGGACCTCATCGTCTTTAATTGTAGGCTTTAGCCAGGTTTCTGTGAGAGAGTATATCTGGGGAATGGACATCTAAGAGGGCATGTAGGTTGTAGACTTTATTGTTTAGTTTAGAAAACTAAAATATAATACCCTACATTGCTCAAAACATTTTCAAGATCAAAAATATATCTTCCATGAGCATGTGTTTGCTTGACTGATAGTATTAAACATGCCCTTGCAGATATACTCCTCAGACTGGGTTTAGCTACTGCTTGTATCCCTGATAACTGGTATACTTCAGTGATAATGCCCCTCCATAAGGGTAGCCTTTCAGCTGATCCAGGTAATTACAGACCTATCAGCCTTAAAAGCCTCGTCTGAAAGTCATGGAACATACTATAACTGACCTCATAAACTCTGACATCAGTGATCTTGTTAGACTTGATCTCTAGTAGTTAGGCTTTGTGAAGGGTAGATCCTGCCTATTTCATTTTCTAAATTTCTTTGCAAGGGTTTCTGAGGCTGCACTTGGCAATCATGCAGTGCAAGAGGGGCATCTTGACCTAGCCAAGGTCTTCATCACCATTTCCCATGCTGGTAACATGCAAAAGCTAAATGCATTAAATCTATCCACATGGGGTGAGAGGGATAGCAAACTGGTTGAAAGATAAAGCCCACAGTGTGAGCTGCAGGTGCCTCATCAGAAAGTATGAAAGTGACCAGCAGTGTTCCTCATGACTTGGATCTCTCCTTTTGAGTATTTACTTCTCAGATCTCCAAACCAAATGCCAAGACCACTGAATAACAAAGTCTACAGATAAATGTAGACTGTGTTTGCTGTTATATCACTGTATGACACCCAACCCTCCAGAATGAATTATCCCTAGTAAAATCTGTGCACTAATGGCTCAAACTAAATGTTATAAAGCATAGTATCATCACATTTGGTACAGTATCATCACATTTGGTATAGTATCATCACATTTGGTACAGTATCATCACATTTGGTATAGTATCATCAAATTTGGTATAGTATCATCACATTTGGTACAGTATCATCACATTTGGTATAGTATCATCACATTTGGTACAGTATCATCACATTTGGTATAGTATCATCACATTTGGTAGACACCCCCTCCCCTCATCAAACTGTACAGACAACACACCACTACAAAATGAAAATGTAGTTAGGACCCTAAGTGCTTGACTTGATAACTCCCTTTATTCTGAACATTATGTGACAGTGGTAGCTAGGAAATCATGTTATTTAGCACAGCTAATTACCAAAAAAATATCATCTAGGTCTAAAGAGGTGATCACTTTTATATTCCGCAGTGATCAGTCCTGTTATAAAGTAGTACATCCCCTTAGGGAAGTATCTCACTAAACATATCAATCAATTAGAAAGACCCCAAAGGTTTCTACTCAAAAAATCATGGGTCTAAAGTTCCTGAGCTACCAAGAGAAACTGGGAGATCTAATCCTTTATGCAGTGACTTATAGACATTTGAGGGGAAATCTGTTTCACTTACTGCACCCAATTGTTCTGGACTTCACGTCTCTGCAAGTCCAATATTTCCACCAACACTTGAACCAGGGACCTAAATACTCACCAAAAGGCAAATAAAACATGATGGAGGGCCATGTTTATAACACAGCAGATTCTCAGACCCCTGGAATAAACTTTCCCTGCATGCAATGAGACTCTCTATCTTCCTTAAAATATAATTTAAATGTCTGGATAGATAAACAAAATGTATTCAAGGATCGACTGGTATGGGCCACCTGGAGAAAGGAGGTGCAGTCTGAGGGAAGGTACAGGCAAGGCATGACTGGTCATAAGACTCATTGATCTTAGAATATCTATGAGTCTGTGAATCTTATGAGCAGGGGAAGAGAGTAACAGATAGGCAGCTGCATGGTTCAAGCTGCAATAAGGCAGACTAAACAAATGGTGCTCTTGTACTGACATGTTTGCATGGGTCTGCATGCATCTATATGTACATGTAGATGTAATGTGAGGGGATACATTTTCATGCACAGTGTGTTGAGTGCATATAATAGGCTTTCTCTGAGGTGTTAATGAGCAAAAATGACTGGAATAATTAAAGTATCTATCTGAAAGCCCAGATACAATTCTAGGTAAATATAGGAGAGCACTGTCTTTTGGTTTCTTTTGGTTAACCATAATTGACAGCTCACTCAAGTAGATTAATGGGCAGACTGGGTGTATTAAGTTGTCATCTGCTGTCCAAGTCTGTTCTCTTGTACAACTTGGAGCAAAAAAAAAATGACTTGAGATGATATAACAGTTTAGCAGTGAAACCACAAGAAACTATGGTTAGGAGAATGTTTGGGAAGATCACTGTCAACTCAGTGTGTGCATGTGTGTGTGTGTGTGTGTGGGGGGGGGGGCGGGGACTAAACTGCAACTTCACAATATAAAGAGCTACTTACCTGCACGCAAATTTGTTATTTACCTCTTGAGTTCATGACTATGAAACAGAAGCATCTAGCATGGCTATTAGTGCTAAAAAGAAAAGGGAAATTGCAGGATATGAACACGAATGTAGAGCATCATCTCCATGTCTCCTTTCCTACTTTAGGATTGTGACTATCCTCTCTCCAAAAGTCATAAACTGCATTTGTAAAGATCATAGTTTAGTCATTTTATCTTTACTCTTTGTAAATCATGCTGGATTGCTAGTTGCAGGTATACCTTTTCTGAGGTGACTCTGGAATTTAGACCAAATTGAAATGCTGATTGCTTTTCTGAAAAGGCAATTTCTTCATTATTATCTTTTTGTTAGGTATTTTCATGAAAATCAATATACCAATATATATTTATCTAGTAAATAAAAGAAATAATTACAGTACACAGACGTACAGCAAAATATAAATCTTTCAGCTTTGACTGTCCATCACATAATTCAGAAATTACAGACAGAAATAAAAGGGTATGGAATAGATTAAAATGAACTGAGGTGGGCATCATCAAAATCCAGCAGATTAGCCCCAAGTATTTTATGGAGTGTGATGAAGCTTTTGCCAATACACTTTCTTTTACTGAAGAAGTACTGTTAAATACATGTTTCTATCTGCTTTCATAGATATCTGTATATTCCAGAAAATATTCTAGTATCACCTTATCTTTGATAGATTTGTTCACAACAAATGTTCAAATATTTATTTCAGAGCTCTTGGTACATGTCAGTCTCATGTAATAACTGTTATAAATTTAAAAAGAACATATAAAAGTGCTATTTTATCAGACTAAGACTTAGGATTCATAGGATCATAGGAGATTACTTGACCAGTCGGCCCCTGGGGCCCTACATGCTTCCAGCTGCAAGAGCTTGTCCTCAAAATAAGCCCCAGTCAGTGCCTGTCAGCCACTGCCAATGAGAGGGACACAGGTGGGATCCCTGGATGAATTTAGGTTTCCCATACATTCATCAAGGTTAGGCTTTGAACAGCCAGCGCAGGTGTTCTGTTTGATGTGTATAGAAGCTCATTCCAGACACAGGCAAAGCTGAGAGACAAACCTGTCTCTCCAGTAGGTTTTGTTAATGTCACATATTAGGTTCAGGCCTTTTGAGCAGATAGTGTGTGAGCAGTTAGACTTATGACATAAGCATCTCTAGCTGGACAGGGGTCCGAGTTTGCCTTTGTAGGCTAGACACAGATAACTCCTGAGCAATCTGTAGCCATCACAGAGAGTGATAGTGATTTGAGCCTGTCACCATAGGACAGGTGTTGGAGGCCATGGATTCTCTTTGTGAGGTATTTCAGTGGCTTTTCCATTTGGTGCAAATGTTTGGAGAGATACATCCAAAATGGGGCGCACTATTGGTCTACTGAGGAGGAGTATAGAGAGGTAATAACCTATTTTTTCTGATGCAATCCCTTTACTTATGAGATGAACCAAGTAAAAGGCTTTTCGACCACTGCCTCTACATGATGGTTGAACGGGAGGTTGTTATCAACTGCCCATTTTTACA
>NC_056739.1:1621798991-1621996491 GCF_019279795.1 Protopterus annectens
ATTATGCCCTTTTCTCTAATTTGGAGTGATCTCGGAGTTGGTATATTTAGTTAGGGCAAAGCCCCCCACCTGAATTGAGATTTAAAGTTTTTTTTTTTAATGCGGCCAAGGGAAGCATTTCTCTGGGTTAAATCTGTTGTTTGACATTGTTATGTTTCGATATTACAAGATCGATCTTTAGTTATTCAATTAACTAATGTTTTGATCTTATAATATAGACCCTATAACAAGAAAATAGCCAGATATGATGTAGAGGTATTAGAGATATTTTGGAAAATTTGTCAAAATTTGTATAATGCAGAGAAGTGGGGAAATCAAAAAAAGCAGAAATGGAAATATTTATGGAAGACTTAAAGATGCTAAGATTAGAGTTAAAATGAGGCTCAACAGCTAACAGTTGAGATAGGAGGAGATGAGATAAAAATGATGATGTATAACAAATCTATCATAAAGTTTTCAGGAATAGATGGTATTCCTGTGGAAATTTGGAAATTAGGAGAGAAGAAAGTGATAAAGATCTTGAAGGTTGTAGCAGTATTTTAAAAGAAGAGGCGGTACCAGCTGGATGTAATATCTAAAGATAGTAAAGACCCATCTGGTCCAGCTTCTTACAGACCCATTTCAGTTCTAAACCATGATTATAAAGTGTTTGTCTATAATGGCTAAAAGAATGGTGAAGATGATGTCAAAATTGATAGATATGTACCAATGTGGTTTTGTGGAGGGGAAGCAAACATTTGACAACATTAACAGAACATTGATGATCCAGATGAAAGCAGAATGTAGGAACATCCCGCAGTTGTTGGTGGGTCTTGGTGCAGAGAAAGCATTTGACCGTGTAAACTGGGAGTTTATGAGCAGGACATTGGAAGCATTTGCATTTTTTGATATATTTATAAGGTTAATTAAAAGGACATATGAGGGCTCAGAGGCAAAACTCAAAGTGGGAGGATTCCTCTCTGATAAGTTGTGTCTTGGTAGAGGAACCAGGCAGGGGTGTCCTCTTTCCCCTTTGTTATTTATGTTATATTTAGAACCACTGCCAAAAAAAATTAAGGTACTCTGAAATTCAAGGATATATTTGGTATGGTGTTTGTGACATTCCCCTGTCTGGGCCAGGAATCAATGAGCCTTAATCCTCACCACTGGATGGGAGAGGGACATTCACTTGAAACAAAAGTAGATACTCACAGTATTTCCACATCCAGCTCTCTGCATCAAGCACAATTTCCCTTAAGAGCACACTAGGAATACACTCAGTCCGGTGTCTGGGTTTCTCTCTCTCTGTCTCTCTCCAGGTCCCCAATAATAGTCCCCACTGGCACATCTGTAGAGATGAGTCCTCAGCCGAGTGTCCAAGTCAAGTCCTCCAGCACCTTCTCTGTGAATTCAGTGCTGCTTATCTCTGCTCCAAGCAGGTGACACACACACACTCTTTGAGATTTGATTTTCACTCTCACGCGCGTACACACAAACTCACCTGGGAAAGGCTGGCACAGTTTTACTAGCTATGCCTCCTTCTGCCCAGACTAAAGGTAGTTACACTGCCACCAGACACTTCAAATCCAGCTACTTTAAGGCTGTTACAAGGGTACCCAGTTATACTTTATACTGAGTGAAATTAATATTTAATACCAATGATAGTGTTTGACCAATGCAGTAAAGCTTTCAGGAGTGGCCACAGAGTCCGCAAATAGATATAAGTTCTCTCAAAGGTTAAAATATTCTCTAAAGGACCAGCCATGATGAAAAGTTTGAATATATTTAATAATAAATAATAAAAGAACATAAAAATATTAACTATCTATTTACAATAAACAACAGAGTTTCAATCACAGGAAATATTAAAATAACTTGGGGTACTTAGACAACCCACAATATCTATAGCTACCCTCTGAAACAGTTCTTCAGTCACAGGCAAAGGCATCAAAGGAGCCTTGAGCTTGACTCCTGCCTTGCCTACTTTTTGGCACTGCTCACAGGTCCTGCAGTACCTTGTTACATCCCTTGCAATCCCAGGTCAATAACAGTTCTGCATAATATGTCTCTTGGTACACTTTATACTCATATGGCCTGTTACATCCCTTACAATCCCAGGCCAAATACATTTCTGCATAATACATCTCTTGGTACACTTTATGCCCATATGACCTGCAAAAGTAATGTCATGGGCTATGGCTAGAAGTGCCAGACAATTGGCTCTAGGCACTACCAACTGCTGTATTACTTCACCCTCTAGCCCACCCTCAGGGGTCCACTCTCTGTACAGTAACCCTTTGTTTCAGTATACGGACTCCCCTTTTCCTTGAGAATCAGGTGCCTCGTTAGCTACCACCCTCAAGCTTTAGTGTAGGGTACAAGAGCTGAGTCTGTCGCAGCTCTATCTTTGTAACCCTTCCTAAATCCCTTTCCACAGGAAGCTTGGTATCCTCTGGCAGCAGTGCCTCTCTGTCAGCCTTTGTACTACCTCTCACCTCTGCCCTTGCAGTCACTTTCTCCAAAGGAACATCAGTACCTACAAGCAGCTGTAGCTCACCTTCAGGCTCACTGCTACAGCGTAGCCCCCTCCCTGAAATAGCCACCTCACCAGCCCAGGCTTCACGTGCGGGGTCTGTCTGTGTCTCCCCTAGGCTACCGGACCCACATTCCTGTCTCCAAGCCTGAGTGCATGTAACTGCCTGCACACAAGGTACTACATTATCGGAATTATTCCCTATGAAGACATCTGCAGGGACATCCTCAAACACACCTACTTGCTTGCTTCCTTTTCCAACCTCTCTGTCAAGTTGAACCCTGGCCAGAGGCATTTGGAATGTGGTCCCTACTAAACCTCTGACTGGAGTGGGCTGCCCAAGCAAGAACTTCTCCTCTTTAACTACTGCAGGCTTCACAATGTTTGTCAGAGGCTGTCTCTATCCCTTAGCAGTGGCCTGTTTTCCATTCACTAAGTTCAAATATAAACTCTGGTGACAGTTTACTACCCCTGTTGTCTCCAGACAACTTACCACTGGCATACTGTTATTCCTACTTGCTGACTCACCCACCTTTTGTACCCCACCCAGCTTCTGTGGACATGTATATGCTACATGGCCCCACTGGCTACATTTAAAACATTTAACCCTTAATCCTGGTCATGTACCTGAACTAGTGGCTTTCCCTGTTACTGATGGACTCTGTTAGTGTGGTTTAGGCTGCCCACCATGGGTTCCCTTATATCCATGTGCAGCACTGGGTATCCCCTTCCTGTGCAGTGATGCCCTGCTTGTTAAGTAGAGATCCCCTGTTCCCAGCTCATATGCAGAGTTGCACTCTGAGTCTGCCAACTAGATTCTCTTGTCCTCAGGTAGTGCTTAGGGGTTGTTCCCTCACAAAAAGGTCTGTCAGAATTGACACCCACTCGCCCACCTATGAACATAAGTGCTTAACTCAGCAGTATAATTACATACACTTTCATCTGCCTTGGATCTGTGCTCATAAAACTTTTTTTCTGTAAGCTTCAGGTGTTAACTTAAAACATTCCAAAAAGCAATGTTTTACTCTATCATAGCTTAAGCAATGAATATCAGAGAATTTAGAAACAGCAGTTACAGCTTTACCATGGAGTAAGGGGTCAGGAACCATAGCCAGAGCCCTTTGTCAACATTATACTTTTACATACTCTTTCAAATATATATGAATAAAACTGTCAAAATTATCACCCTCTTTTGAAGAGTCAAGCTAGTTTTTCAAGTGCTTGAGAGGAATGAGCCTGTCTGGGAATACATTAACCTATACCTTGTCTTGAGAGTCCATCTGCATTGGCATTGCTAACCCCACTGCGGTACTGTACTGTCATATCATATGCCTGCAACCCACCTTAATAACTTGGCATTTTGCTGGTTGGCTCAATGTAGCCAGGTTAAGGAATTGTGGTCTGTACCTTCCATAATGATAGGGTTGAAGTTTCTGTAGTGCCCATACTATGGCTAGACATTCTTTTTCTGTAGCTGCATGATATTCCTCACTGGGTTGGCATTTGCAGCTGAGATATACAGCTAGGTGCTCTTAAGAGAAATTGTGCTTGATGCAGAGAGCTGCATCTGAAAATACTGTGTCTGTTTTTGTTCCAAGTGAACATCCCTCTCCAGTGTCAGTGGTGAAGATTAAGGCTCCTTGATTACTGGCTCAGAGAGGGGATGTTACATTTCGATGGGCAGTAGTATGGATATTAATTGAACTTCTGTAGCCTGTAAGCAGTTGTCACTGAAGGTGTGTGTATTCTTTGCAACCACAAGGTAAACATAGATAGTTTCATTTTCACAACATGTTTATTTATTTTTTGTTAGTTTAGTTTAGTCAGGAAAAGCAGGCAAAGATGTCAGCAGAGATTTATGGCAAGCTGACAAAAAACATTTGGCCAAGGTGTGCGAAGCCAAAGGACTGGAGCATGCCAACCTTACTAAAGAAGAAATTATTTCAGCCATAGTCGCAGCTGTAACCTAGACCAGCAACCAAGAGGGTAACCAGTTTTGTGATGGGGATTTGCAGCCTTCAGAAACAGGACAGTTCATCTTTTCCTCAGAGAACTTAAAACTCCGTCTGGAGTTAGAAACTTGAACTGGAGGCCAAAGGTTTGGTATTAGAATCAGCAGAGAGACTGTGGCATTTGGAAGCCGAAGAAAATGAGAAGCAGTGTCAACATGAGAGGGAGATGCTAACTCTTTGCCAGGGTCATGGAGGTAATGGGGAAGGGAATAACTAAACCCCAGAAGTAATAATTTCTTCAACAATTTACAGATCCTGGACTGAGTGTGTTCCCTGTGTGCTCTTAAGGGAAATTGTGCTTGGTGCAGAGAGCTGCATCTGGAAATATTGTGTGTATATATTTTTTTTGTTCCAAGTGAATATCCCTCACTGGTGTCAGTGGTGGGAATGGGGATGCCACAGTGTTCAAGAAAATGTTGTTGTATTTGCAGATGATTTTATTTTGTGCCTGATGGAACCAGAAAAGGACATCTCAGTGGTGTGGAATATTCTGAGACAGTCCCAATTTTGATAAAATTAATGAAGATAAAACAAAGGCTATAGCTATAAGCTATGTACATACACATGAATTGAACCAGCAATACCCATATTTTTGGGGACATGAAAAAATGAAGTATTTAGAAGTATGGATTAAAAAGATTTGGTTATGGCAGTTAAGGAATTGTGGAAAGAGACTAAACAAATATAATACACTGAGAAATTGGAAGCTCTTGTCTATGGGTATAGCTACAAAATACAACCAGTAAAATATTTTTAATCCCTTTAGTTTTATACACAGGTCAGGCATATTTTTATCAACCAGAGGAGAAGATGTGGGCACTGAGTAGTAATTAATACAAAGTTGAAGGGTTTTATATGGGGGAGGGCAAGAGTCATGTGGAATAAGTTGATCCTCCCATAAGAAAAAGGAGGTGTAGGATTACCTGATTTGAAGGGATATTTTACAGCTATACAGTTAAGACTCTTAAACATAACACAAGTAGAAAGTTTGAATTCAAAGTGGAAAGGGAAGATGATGAATCGGGGGGGTATATTTCAAGAAATAAGGAAAGAAGGGGATTTTGGATGCAAATCCTTAATGAGAATAACAACAGTCATACAGGATATTATATCCATAAAGTAGCAGAAACTATACTAAGAACTAAACCAACAAATGAATGGGGAAAGTAGATTCTGCCAGTTCTGCAGTTAGCGCTAGAGAGAACAGACAAGACAGGACTGGAATTTACTGGAGGAAGCTGTCAAAGGAACTAAGGTATTGGGAGCAAATAATTAGAGAAGCAAATGTAACAGAATGGGAAGAGACCAAGAAGACATTTGGATTGCAGGCTAGTGGTTGCCTTCCCTATCAGGATTGGTATCATAATACAGACAAAGAGAAAAGGATAGGAGAATCCCAAGTGAAAGACCTGCACTGGTTGAGTTTTTACAGAAGCTGCTGTCAAAAATGGATAATTAGTAGGGCATATAAAATATTGCATGATGGCTATAGGAATCAATCAGATGTCAGAAAAGATTGGGAAGAGAAATTAGATCTGAAGTTCACAGAGAGAATGAGAGAATATATGTATGGCTCCCCAGTATACAACAAAATCTAGAAGATTTAGGATTTTTGCCTGGATGTGTTTGCATAGATATTTTTATCTTTAAGCAGGCTTCAAAGAAGTTTTCCTCAGATAGACGCCAAATTTTGGAGGTGGGATGAGGAAGAAAGACGTAACTGGGAACATATGTTTTAGGAGTTAATGAGTTGGCAGACTTTCAAAATTCACTGTAGAGTACTCTGTCAGGACTACTGGCTGGGCAAATGAGTATAACTAAGTAAATCATTTTTTTAGCTGGGATGCAGGATCTAAACTGCCTAGACAAAGTAAGGCCTTGTTAAGTTTAATTCTGGTGGCTGCCAATAGAAAATGGAAATTAAAATCTAAGCCAACTGTACTTGATGTAATGAGTGTTATAACAGAGGTAAAAGAAGAGTTGGGATCTTTAGAAAAGGGTAGAAGTAAATTAACTAGGAAAAAAATGGAAATTGTTGGAACAATGCATGCAGAAAAAATGTTTTGGAGGAGGAATTAGGTTTAAGAGAAGGCAGGAATTGAAAATTTATGTAATGTTGTCTAGCTTATATGATATATAACAGTGTATTGTAAATGTAAACTTATCAGTATTAATTGATTACTTTTATATAAATGTAAGCTTGCCTGTGTCACAAGTGATAATTTAGTAAAGGTGTTTAGAAAAAGACAACCAGATGGAGATTAAGTCTCTGAAGATTTCTCCCAGCATATTTTCCTGGTTCCTTACGTAAGGCTTAACATGAGAGGACCTCAGTAGGTTTTAATGAATGCTTAGAACCAAGGATGGAGCCATGTTTTTTAAATGTGTACTTTAATGTCCCATTTTGCTACCACTCCCCTCCCAACAGTTATCCATGTTACAGTCTCCTTGACACCACCACGCAATTATACAATCACTCAATACAAAACAAGAAAAGTATGTAGTGGTACAGTGGCCTGTGGTACCACACCATCATGTAACGTCCTGTGGTGGTTTAAGCTCTGTTCCCGAGGGATCTTTGTAGGGGGCTATACCCCAACTAATGTAAACATCCCCTGGGTCACACCATTTGTGGAGTAGAACCAAGTTAGGTGAGTCCTAATACTGATTTTTCACCAAGGTCCCATATGCCTGAGTTGGTGGGGGTGGTAGCTTAGGTAAATGTTAAAGATTCCACACATACTTAAATTATTACAAGTTCTCAACACAAAAGAACTTAAATGATTCATTTTCTTTCATACTTTTTTCTTTTATATTTATCCTCTATTCCTCACTCTTTCTTCCACAAACATCATCTTATTACAGCTAATGCATCATTCTCTTTCATTTTCTTGTTATATAACAAATTTTCACACCTTTTTTTCCCACAACACCCATATTGTCACAAATTAAAAGTTATGTACTCACCATAACTAGGTATCTGTGTTGTCCATTTTTGTTCTTCCTCAAAGTATGGGTTTGGATCTGATCCTCAGGTCTGACTCAGCAGTATATCTCAGACTTCAGCTCTTGAGCTCCTCCCTCTACCCATAATACCCTACTTCATCCTCATTGCCTCAGATCGAGTTTGCTGCCATATATCCCTATAGTTAAATAGAAACAGGTATAGGTTGATAGAAAAAGGCAGGGCTCAAACCTGGAGCTGTAGGTTCCAAATATAGTCCAGTAGGTCTTTCCAGAAACAAAAATGATGGGGGATGGATGTGAGGGAAGTTGATGAAGAATAAAAATGGACAACATGGATGCCTAGTAATAGTGAGTAAATAACTTTTAAATCTGATGTTGTCCTTTTCATTCTTCCTCAACATATAGGACAGAGTCCCCAGCTGCGTTGTTCTTGGGTGGCCCTCATAGAAGGATATTCCAGAGTACTGCCGAAACAAAGGCAGCTCTGTTTCTGGAAAAATATCGAATTTGTAATGGGAGACAAAAGTATGAGTCTTGGACCATGTAGCTGCAGCACAAATATCATCAGTCGACGTTCTTGGCCAAAAGGCAGATGAAGTAGCCATGGATCTGGTTGAATGAGCTCAAGGAGGTTTAGATAATGTCAAAACTTTCTGAGAGTAAATCCATGAAATACAGTCTACAATCCATTTATCTAGGGTAACTTTAGAAACTGAATGGTCTAGGCGATTTGGAGAGAAAGACACACAAAGTTGGTCAAAGTTTCTAAATTGTTTTGTCCTGTGAAGATAAAAATGTAGTTGTCTTTGCACATCAAGGAGGTGTAGCATGTACTCTCCTTTATTGGAAACATTTGGAAAGAAAACTGGCAAGTGGATGGACTGGTTGATATTATTTTCAGAAGCCACTTCGAGTAAAAAAGAAGGGTTAGTCCATAAGGAAACCCTATGTTTATGAAAAATAATGTAAGGGATTTTAGACGAAAGAGCTTGGAGTTCAGATATTCTTTTTGCCAAAGTTATAGCTACCAAGAAAACAGTCTTTCATGATAGAAATTTTAGATCACATTTGTCTGGTGGTTCAAAAGGTTTCTGTGTTAAACCCATCTTAGAAGAAAAATGCCTTTCATAAAGGTTTTACACAGTCTAGAGGAAGCCAAGGAAAAAGATTTGTTTCCTGTGTGAAAATTAGAAATTGCTGCTAACTGAAGCTTAATTGTAGAGAAACTTGCTCATTCTTTAAAAAGGGTTGCCCAAAAAAAAAAATTAAGAAGAATAGCAGAAATTGGAGCAGAAAAATAGTTCCATTATCTGGCACCCAAATGGAAAATTTCTTCCATTTGCTCTTGTAAACTTTTTTGATAGAATCTTTTTCAGAAACCAAAATAATATCCATACAGGTTAAGAAAGCCTGGACTGTCTGTCTAGTACTGGAAGTGAAGAACCCATGCAGTTAGCTTGAGGGCCTGAATGTTGGGGTGTTGAATCCCAGATGGGTGAGAGAAGAGATCCTGAGTAGGCTCCAGTATCCATGGAGGATAACAAAGCTGAGACTGTAGAAAGGGGAACCATACTTGCTAAGTACATAAGGGAGCAATGAGGATTACTGAGCTCTTCAGCCAACTTGCTTTCTGTATAAATTGGGGAATTGAGGGTATAGGAAGATAAGTATAAACAAGTCCTGAGGGCCAATCATGTATCAGAGCATTACTTGGTAACTCCCCCAGAGGGGCGAATAAGAGCAAAGTACTTGCTGCACTTGTTGTTGAGGGGAGTGGCAAATAGGTCACAGCAAGGTCATCCTCACCGTCAGAAGATCATCTCCGCTACCGATTCATTGAGAGACCACTCATGAGGCACCAGAATGGATCTGCTTAGTTTGTCTGCAAGCACACTGTTTTTACTCAGAATGTGCATCGCTATTAGAAAGCAGTCTGATGAGATCACCCATTCTGAAACTCACATGGCATCTTTGCAAGGGGGATAAGATCAAGTTCTTCCTTCTTGTTAATGTACCAGACCACTGACATGTTGGTCTGAATTGCAGTAGCCCCCAAGGAGAGAGTAGTTTGAAATGCCTGCAACACTAATAGGACTATTCTCAGGACATTGATATGCAAATTGGTCTCTGGGGGGACCACATGCCTTGGACCATTCTTCCCAGGAAATGCCCCCTCCCCACCCCCACCCCAGTTGAGAAACATCCGTGGTCTTGGTGGATACTGGGTTTTTGTAGGACAAAAGGGTCTGCCCGGACAAAGATTGTCAAACTGTATCCACCAGTGAATGTGTTGCTTATAAATTCGAGTGAGCTTTACTTGATAAGAAAGGAGATGCTATAGAATGAACCACTGTACAGCTAGAGTCCATTCTAGTACCCACATAAAGAAGCATGCTAGAGGAAGAAGAAATAATTGCTGCTGCCATTGACTCTAGTGCTTGAAGCCTTGTCGGTGGGGATGGGTGGGCAAGGATAGCCTGAACCTGGTTTCTGATAGATGTAACATGGTGAAGAGGCAAAGATGCCACCTGTGTTTTATCCAAAACTGAACCAATGAACTCCAGGCTCTGAACTGGTGTATGTTTTGACTTGGCAAGATTATAGTCATTCCCAAAGTTTTGCAAATCTGGTGCAAATAGTGCTGACCTGCTGTAGCAGATGCTTGGAAGGGGTGGTGAGGAGACAATCATCCAGATATGGGAACAGCTGGAATCTCTTCAGTCTCAAGTCAGCTGTCACTGCTGCTCTGCATTTGGTAAACACCCTGGGGGTTGTGGTGAGTCCAAAGGACAGAGTTCTGAATTAGTAATGACTGGCTCCCAGTCAAAAGTGAAGATGTCTTCTGGATCATCTATTTTGGTGTGATAGTATGCATCCTGAAGATCTATAGAGCACATCCAACCATCCTTGTGTAGAAAAGGCAGGATGGACTGAACCATGACCATTCAGAACTTCGCTTTTTTTTTACATACTGGTTCAAGTTGCTTAGATCCAAAATGGGTCCGAGGTCCCCTATCTTCATTGCCTCTAAAAGCATGAATAAGTTTCAAATCCAATCTGGTCTGGTGGAACTTTCTGGATGACTCTTTTTTTTTTTTTTCTGGCAGCCTTTGCATTTCTTGTGCTGTGGCAATCCTCTGACTGGGAGGGACATCAAGAAGTTTCTTCCTTTGGTGATGAGGAAGAAGGGAAAATGGTACATAATATCCTCCGGATATTATTCTTACCACCCATAAATCTCATGTTATACCTTCCCAGGCATCTAGGTGCAAAGAGAAATGACTCCCAACTACTTTCAGAGCTAGACAGTTGGGCAGCACTTCAGCAGCGCTGAAAGGCCTGTCTGAAAAGGAATCTCTAAAGCCCTGGTTCTGCAGGCCTTCTCTGCCTTTAGGGTGATGCCTACCATTAAAATTTCCTCCTCTACCTCTGGAGGAATTATCCGCATGTGAATCCTGAAAAGGTCCCTGAGATTTATGGAACCTTATTTTCTTACCAACTCTCAGGTTCCTAGAGAAAATTCTCTAAGTGGTAGAAAACTTGATCCCTACAGCAGACAGGGTCTTTCTGTCTTTTTCTCTGCGGATAAGCATATCCTTTACTGATGGCCCAAATAAGGAAGTGCCATCAAATGGGGCATTAATGAAGGATGACTTAAAAGGCTTCTCAAAGTCACAAGGCCACATCCAGGCATGGCTTCTTATGGCGATGCCTGAACCAGCTGCGTGTGTGGTACCTTCAGCTGTGTGAGAAATTCACCTCATTGAAGTGTTTGATATAGATAAAAGAGTGGCCAGTTGAGAGGATGTTCTTTTGAAATCCTCAGCAGGCATGGACTGTGAGAGAGTATTTGAAAGTTCCTTTATCAAGTCTCTCTGAAGTTTGGTAAAATGCTCCAGGTAATTTAGTGACCTCAGGGTGAAGGTAGCTGAAGCAAACACTTGCTTTTCAAATTTTTCCAACACTCTAGACTCTGTTAGGCAGATGGAGAGATGATCTCTATTCTGGTAGCTCTTTGTTGGTAAGTGCCACCACCACTATAGCATCAACTGGGACTCCTTTCCTCCAGTAGGGTCTGTCTGTAGGTGGGGCTAAAAACTTGTCGAATGTTTGAGGATGGGCTCAACCATATTTGACTCCTGCCATACCCGGTGGGAAACCATGTCAATAAGTTCATCCACCGGGGGCGGGGGGCACCCTAGATATATATATGAGCCAGAAGCAAAAGCCTCCAATTACACCAGCTCTTCCGGTGAGGGATTTTGAGATGACCAACCACCTTGTTGTTTCAGAATTTCTGAAATATCTCCAAAGGAGTTGTCATCCAAAGGTGATCTGTGGGATCCTTCTCTTTCATCAAAGTCAGTATCCTTCATGAGGGACTCCATGTGGGAGTCTGTGTGCCTATTTTTGCACGTTCTCTTTCGGTGCACCTCCTCAGTGGGTGTTCTGGAGAGGTATCAGATGAGAAGGAAAGTTCCTCCACTGGAACTGGATGGAAATTTGTTGGAACTGGCTGTCTGTGTTGAATAGGCCTGACTGACTCAGAGTTTGGAACCAATGAGAGAAAAGGGGTAGGATCCAAAACATGAGAAGACAGTTCTCTTTAGAGGGAAATAGCCTTTTCCACAACATCAAAAGCCGAAGGACAGGGGGAAGCTCGACCCGCCTCCTCTGAAGCAAAATTCCAGAAGAAGGTAGATTCAGGCCACCCTTAGATCTGAGCCTTGGAGGTGGAATCTGATCTGTACTGTCCAGAGCCGAGGGACTGAGGGGAAGGGATGGACTTGGAAAAATTGGACCCAAACCTACCACCTCGGATCTGATGCTAAAACTTCAGCTCCGAGACCCATTCTGATCCAAGGGTATCAGAGCAGAACCAGTCAAGGAAACAGTCAGAGTGGAAGAAGCAACTTTCCTCGGATCTGACACCAACCCTCTTGGGGATCTCAGATCCTGGGACTCCAAAAACACTGGATGGTTCGGAGAAGGAAATAGGAGGGTTTTTGATGTAACAGATATACCTTTGGATCCAATAGGGGATGGACTTCGTAAGACCCCCCCCCCATCTAGATCTGAGCTCTAAAAAACTTTTGCATCATCCTGTCAACATCTGCTTCTGGCAAGTTTCTGGAATATCTAGAGGAAGTGGCGGATGGGGGCCTAGAATACTTCTTTGAAGTTTGAAGAAGCTGAGCAGGCAGGGTGGGCTAAAATCAGCTTCAAGACATATTGCACTTCTAAAAAGTATGCCTGGCCCACGATCCGATGACTTAGGATCTGGGGGGGCTGTTGGATTTACAGTAATGACAGTAGAAGCCGAAGCCTTAGGATCCAAAGGCTTCATATCCAAGTGTCAGGTCTTTCAGATTTTCCTGGATTTTGAAGGCGGCTTCATGGAAGACCTGGGGGGCTTTGATAGAGAGTGTTTGCGGTGCTCCAAAGGAGAATATTTACTATTTCTTGAGGGGATTTGAGCCGCTGATGAAGAAGTAGATGGAAGAAGACCCCTTAAACTTAGTTTATTCCTCCTATTTGCCAGGGCTGTAGGGTTGAATGCAGAATAAATTCTACAAGGCATATCCAAGTGACCGGCTCCAAAACAATAAATTTGTGGGCATCTTAGTTTGGGATCTTATGCCCACAAAAAGTGCATTTTTTAAAACCCGTTTGTTTGTCTGACATGTTTACAGAAAAAGAAGGACAATCACCATAAGAACAATAATAAAAAGCAAAAAACTCTTTTCTTTCTTTCTTTTGTACAAAAATAGAACAGTTATAAGAAAAAGAAAAAGAAATTACCAGCAATGGTAATAATTAGAAATACCCTAAAAGGGAAAGGTAAGGAAAATCTATCAGCAATGGTAATAAGAGTTGCCATAAAAATAGTATAGAAAAGGGGAAAATTATTTTCTTAGAGATTAGTGAAAAAGCAGACAGAGGTCTAAAGATTAGAAAAAGGAAAAGGGGAACATATATTGGGAAAACTTGAATAACAATAAAACACTAAAATTGCTCAAGAATGGAACTTGTGTCTATTCACGATGGCAGCAAATGAGATCTGGGGCAATGGGGATCGAGTAGGGCATTATGGATAGGGGGAGAAACTTGAGAGCTGGATCTAAGTCTGGTATACATGGCTGAGTTAGATCTGACGATCGGATCCAAACCTATACGTTGAGGAAGAATGAAAAGGGCAACATCAGATCAGTACTTTATTGCATTTATCATTATCACATTTCTTTACTTTATCATAATTCCCATATACTACCATATTCATGTTTATGCATTTAAATCCTTCCCATTTATATCAATGTTTAAACGTTTCCCAAAAATTCTTGATTCTTTTTGCAATCCAAAATACACTGTTTTGTTGTATTTTCTTCATACTGATCACTGCTGCAGTAGCCTAAGCTGCACAGGATGTAACAACTAGCCAACTTCCAAAGCTTCAAGGCATTTGTCGTACACCCAGATCATTAGCTAGATCTGAGACAGCTGAGCTGACAAAAGACAGGTTGGGGTGCCAAACCCTTTAGAGCATTCCTGCTGCCAGAGTGCTCCTCTGAAGGCTTTTGATTATCAACACTCAACTAAAACTGTTCCATTGCTGGGCAAGTAAGTTCTGTTTGGGGATAAAACCTTCCATGTTTACTTTTTTGTTGTTGTTTGAAGTTAATTTCCTGTTTAAGGAAGTACTTTTAAATTGGGGAAATGTGTATTGACTGTCTTGTGAATTGTGTATGGAAACGCACATTTTTACTTGACAATTTAAAAGTTGTTTAAAAGTGTTACAAACTACTATTTCTGTGAAGAATGTTATTGTATTTTTTTGGGGGGTTATTAAAGTACTTTTTAGTGTGTTTTTTTTTACTGGGATTTTTACCAGCTATTGCTGCTTGTCTTCCCTGGGAAAGTAGCACCATTTTTGTCTTGACTATGTAACAAACTACTGGTCCTTTGGTTGGATCTTCTTCCACTCACAAAAAGAAAAGGTTAAATAAGCAGCGTTTGCCACCACAACAGGCTAGTAATTTGCCTCAGATGCTTGTGGGTGACTCTGCTTGTGGCCATAGCTGGTTCCTCAGTCCACTCATCTTTTTCTCTGGATCCCTCAAGTGTTGTCAATGCCAGTCACTATGGACAGGAGATTGTCCACATCCTCTGTGGCTTTTGAGGTCCCCTTAATGGCAAGGAGGACCCACTCTTGTCAGTCTTGGGAGGAGGGGTAGGGAATGTGTCCCTGTGCACCCAGAATGTTGTGCCCATCCCTGTGGAATCTATTGCTGCCAATGATAGGTCTGTTTGCCCTAAATTTACTGTGAAAAATAAACAAAAAACTAAACATTTAACTTCTCTTTTGCTGGTTTGTCTGTATAGGAGTATAATTTATTGGCTTGTGACAGGGTCTTTTACAGGCTATTGCCCCTTCTTTGTAATGTAATTTCCAGTAAAAGAAAAAAAAGGGAGTCCTCTTTTCCTGAAGAGTGTCAAGGTTTTGAATCTGTAATAGAATGAAAATGGACAGATGCATTTTTTCTCCTCAGATTTCTGATTCAGATTCAGAGGAGGGTGTAGCGGTCCCTACTCCGGGCCAGTAATCAAGGAGCCTCAGTCCTCACCATTGACACCAGTGGGGATGGATACTAGGAACAGGAATGGATGCATACAGTATTTTCTGATGTAGCTCTCTGCACCAAGTACAGTTTCCCTTAAAAGCACACAGGGAGCACACTCTAGACCTGGGTCTGGACTCTGTCTCTCTTTCCAGGCCCCAAATAAAACTTCACACTGACCACTTTGAAGCTCTGCTCTGTATCCCTGTTCCAAGTAGCTGACACACACACACACACACACACACACACACACACACACGGAGATTTGATTTTTACACACACACACACACACACACACACACACACACACACACACACACACACACACACACACACACACACACACACACACACACACACACACCTGGGAAGGGCTGTGCCCCCTCTGCCCAGACTATAGGGTAATTACACCGCCACCAGTCAGCTACTCTAAGGCTGTTACAAGGGTACCCAATTATACTGAGTAAAACTAATACTAATACAAGTAGTAGAGTTTGACCAGTGCAGCAAGCCTTTCAGGAGTGGCAGCAGTGTCACTAAAATAAGCAAAAGTACTCTTAAGATGTTAAAAGTATTCTCTAAAAGACCAGCCATAATGAAAGTTATAGAAATATTTAATTGTAAATAATAAAATAGGTAACATGAGAATAATGAGTATCTAAGTACAATAAACACCAGAGTTTCAGTCACAGGAGATATGAAAAATAATGCAGTTGGATAGATTCCCACAGATGCAGAAAAACAATACTTAACTAATCTCACTATATTTTCCTGAATTATCTAAAGAATTCCTGTTCGCTAGTTAAGTTACTTACTACAGCAAGACAAGATGAGTGTTGAGTTGCTTATTACAGCAAGACAAGATGAGCTGGGAGGTTGTGTGTAATATCTGTGAGAGATCTTTCCTATCAGGTTCCAAAAAGGGCTGCTGCGAGAGTTCCGTCATATCTCTCACTGATATCTAAAGAATCGTTTCAGTTGTGGTTGTAGAATGACATCACATGTGGTCACCTGACTCTGGTACAAATACACACCCAGAGCTTTGCTAAGATCTGTTACAACATCTGAAAGCTATAAAACAATTTCAAAAACTTCCACCCTTCCAGGGTAGCAATTAGTTCACCCCTAATTTAGGGACAATACAGTAACATTCCTAGTCCTGGTTTTCCCAGACATGTTTGTATCGGGCTGCAATCAGACCTGAAAGATAAAATCTTTACAGCCTAAGCCAAACCGTTTAATTTTCAACCTATTTTTCAAAATTAGCTGGACTGAGATTTACCTCTTCCCTTCCAGAATTCTCTGTTGAAACATATACATTTAATCAGTTACAATAATACTGCCTGACATACATGTGTATCTCTTTTCTGTCCAGCAGGACCCACTGTTGATACATTTTTAACACAAGCAACTTTACAAATAAATTTGTAACACAAGCATCTGTACAAATCAGTGTGATAGTCAAACGACAAAATTCTTTACAAAACTTCAGCTAGCTGTGCTGACATGTTACACATACACTGCCCAACTCCCCTGGCACAGAATTCACTACTTCATATCATCACAGAGGATATGGTGTCTTATTATTTAATTTATTTTTGCTTTTGTTTATCAAATTTGTCTGACTGGGTTTAGTTAAAAACCTCTTTTTCAGCAGAGGCCAGAGGAGAAAAGCTCCAATATATTACAACCGTTTTTAAACAAGCCTTCACTAATATACATAGACAGGCATTAAATAATATACATTAATGATTACTCATACATTTGCTAATTAAATTACATTCATATGAAAAAAAGAGGCAACTGTTCTAGTATTAAAGATTCTTGTGCATTGGCAGATGTTGAATGCTGATCGTGTAAAGAGGAGTTATTAGTTGGTTTATCACATAGATAATAGATCGTGTGATTGCTGCTTAGAAATTCAAAGAAATGGAGGTGAGGGAAGGTACTAGGTAGTGCAGAAAGTGTTAATATTGTAGTTAAGAGGTGGAATGCAAAGCGGGTTAAGAGAATTATATATACTGCTGTCACAAGGTTTATGTCAGAAGTATGGCAGGTGAGCAGTATCAAACAGTGTATCTAATGTTGTCTCTTCTGTCCATTCAGTGTATCTAATGTTGTCTCTTCTGTCCATTCCTCAACAGATGTGTCTTTGGACCTGACCTTGGATCTGACTTAGGCCACCTAGACCTTAAATCCAAAGCTCAGGCTCCTCTCCTTAACCACAATCCTCTCCTGCCCCTGAAGTTATCTCAGATCTCATTTGCCATTCATTCAGATAGATATGGTCTCCAATTCTTAGGCTTGCCTTAGCTAAGTTCATAGATTCATAGGTGTATACTAGACTAATGGCCCTGGAGCCTTTACAAGCCTAGCCTGGCATCCTGCCACCTGACCTTAGTTCCCAGTGCCTCTGTCAAGTAGAGCCACTGGAGTGATCCCCGGAGTGAATTTTCTGTTTCCCATCCACTCATCAGTATTTCTGTTGAAGAGTGCCAGTGAGGTGCTCTGACATGTATGGGAAGTCTGTTTCATAGCATGGGCAGTCTCTGGGTTATGAACCTGTCCCTCCAGCATGTTCTGTTGATTGTGCTAATGAGGTTGAGGTCTCTGGAGCATGTGATGTGGGGGGATTGAGATGTAGCATTTCTAACAGAGCTGGGTCAGACATGGCTTTGTAAGTCAAGCAGAGATTGCCTCTAAGCAGGTGATATGAGACAGAGAATAGTTGGAGTTTTTTGTCTGTCCATATAGGATAAATATTTAAGGCCTAGGATCCTCTTTTGAGGTACTTTTGCAGCCTCTTCAGTTCTTGCAGGTGTCTAGTGAGGTACATGCCAAATGGGGCATTGTACTTGATTGGCCTAATGAGGAAAAAGTAGAGGGACAATGACCTCTTTCTTCCTGGATGCAAAACCCTTAGTAATGAGATGTGTCACATAGAAGGACTTTCTGACCACAGTGGCAATGTAGTGGTCAAAAGAGAGGTTGCTGCCAACCTGTGTTCCCAGATCTCTTATAACACCCTCTCTGTTCAGTGGACTACCATCGATGTGGTGATTCATGGGAATCGAGTTTTTTCCCAAAGGGGATGACGACTCATTTTTTGGCAGTGAGCTTAAGGCCATGGTTCTGACACCAGTCATTGGTCTGAGTGATACCTTTCTGTAGGATGTCAACATCACTTGGGGAGTTAATAATAGCTCCCAACTTGCAGTAGTCTGTGAACTTTGTTAGCCAAAGTCCCTTCGTGTTTGCCTGGACCATGATGATGCGTTTCCATAGCTTTGCATGTCAGACTCGTCAGGCTAATGGTGTGATAGTTCCCAGGGTCTGTAGTTGCTCCTCCTTTGTGGAGAGGGATGACTGTAGCAGTGCGCCATTCAGTAGGGCCAAAGCCTGAGGTGAAGCTGTGATTGAACAGGGCACACAGGTGAGGTGCCAATTCACTCTGTAGTTCATGTAGAACACAGCCAGGGATATTGTCAGGTCCCATAGAAGCTATATTCTTGGCCTTGGATGGTGCTGTTTTAACCTGTGCAGCAGTAGTACTGGGTGCCTAGCAATCTACTGGTATTGTGATTGGTCCTTTGGGGGGTGAAAGGGGTAAAGTTGGCACTGAATCTGTCAACCAGTATATTGGCGATATCTGTTGGCTCGGTATAGATGGTACCATTATGCAGCAGCTCAGAGCAAAACTGGGTATTGCCATGGAGATTCTTTACATAGCTATAGAAGTCCTTGTGGTTGTCTTTACTATCTGCCGCAATTCTGTTTTCATAGCTAGCTTTAGAGGATTTGATGAGGGAGCTCAACTTTTTGTTGAGGCCGATAAGGGAGTTTTTCCAGTCTTGGGATTTCACCTTATTCCTCATCAGTTTCCTTCTTCTGTTGTAGAGTTTGTTTATGGCAGGGGATCCCTAGATTGGCTTCCTTTTTTTTTTTTTGGAGGAGAGCATCTTGGTTCTGTTGGATATGACAAGATCCATGCATTTGTGTATGTGTTCGTACAGTGCATTGGTGTATGATTTGGCGGTCATGCAACTATTCTCCATTTGCATGGGTGCCGTGAAGTTCGCCACCTCTTTTTTTAGGAGCCTAAATTTAGCTTTAGAGAAGTTTTTCATGCTGGTTACCTTTGCAAGGGGTTGGGGGGTGGGAGGGATGTGGATTTCCAAGGTGATTAGTTTGTGATTGGATATAACCAGGGAGGAGTTGACTACTGATGTAGAGCAATGGTCGCCCATGTTAGTAATGACCAGATGAAGGATGTTGCTACTTCTCTAGGGGAGTACGAATGAGCTGTTCCAGGGCATTGGAATTAATGAATCCCAGGAAACGTTGGGTAAGTGTATTGGTACATGAGTAGTTTTCCCAGTTAATGGAGGATTAGTTGAAGTCACACAGTTTGAGAGTGTTAGATTGACCCTAATATTCTCCAGGGTGCTTAGGAACGTGAAGTGTGAGTCTTGGGACATGGTTGGGGACCTATAGCAGGCTAGGACCTGAATCACTCTCTTACCCAATGTTAGCTGGGTAAGGGAGAAGCTCGAGAGTTTTTGGTTGCCATGAGCTTTAGCAAAGTATTGATCTTTTGTCAATTTTGTGGATATACATTTGAGTTTTTTTTTACTCTGCAAGTGTGTATTTTTTCTTCCTATATCCAGTAACTATTTAGGTGTAATTTACAGAGTTAGTTTGTTCTGTCTTGTGCCTTTGATGTTCTTTCTTCAGTCTTTCATTAACAGTGTAGAGTTAGTCAGTTCTTAGGGAATTAGCGTTATTGGTAGATCTGATGTTGTCAATTTTTATTCTGTCCTCAACTTACGGGATCGGATCCGATCCCTGAGATCCAACTCGGCCATTATTAAAGCTCATGGCAAGCAAAAACTCTTGAGCTTCTGCCTTACCCACAATGCACTAATCCTAAGTATCTCCGATCTTGTTTGCCACTCTGTATGAAAGACCTGGTGACTGTCACACCCGAGCAGATGTCTTTTTCTTAAATTATTCCCTTTATTGCAAAAAAAGCCTTTAAATTCTTAGGTTTCTTTAACTCTCTTACCTTCCGCTTCACAGTCCTTTCCTGATTAAAATATCATCTGTCCCTTTTCTTCCTCTCATACTTTTCTGTATCTTGAATACTACCATTAGTATTCTTTCCCTTTTTCTACACTCTGTGTAGCTCTTTATCATTGCTGGTAATTTTCATTTATCTCTGTGATTTCCAAACAAAAATAAACTCCTTTACTTTTTTTTTTTGCTTAATATCTGGCTTTTTTTCTTGCTAATTGTTCTAAAATGGCAAAGAAAGAGAAAGGCCCAGCAGGTTTTAAGAAATGCCTTAAGTGTGGACATAAGATTCCATTTTCTGAAGCACACAGATTGTGTATACTGCTTAGGACAGCTTCATTAGAAGAGGACTGCTCCATTTGCCATGCTTTTAACCCTGGTTGAATGCAAGAATAAGTTGATTTTAAAACAGATTACTACCTTCTTCTTTTGGAGAGGCGTTATCTGGAGCTCTGTCCCCTGAGAAATCAAAAAAGCCTAAATTTTATTCTCCAAGCCCTTCTACATCCTCTTCCAAGGCTTCAGAACAGACGAAGAAAATACCTCCTCCTGATCTGACCTCCCCTTCGGATCCTACAAGGAAAAAGTTTAAAATATCAGATCAGACCTCAACCTCACATCCAAAGCAAAAGAAGAGAGATTCATGAGATCTGAACTCAACATAGGATCCTAAACTAAAGAAGAAAGATTTGTCAGATCCATCTTCTTTGGATCCAGTGCAAACATCATCTGATTCAGCCTGCAGTCTCTTTTAACTCCCAAGGAACAGATACTGTCCTTCAGTGGATCCATTTCCCTCCAGGCTTTCTTCCCCCTTTTTAGAGAGACCTAGGCCCCCTTCAATAATTCCCAGTCGCTCTTCCAGGCATCTTACAGAAGACGACGTGGAGATATTGGTAAGAAGAATTCTGTTGGAACAGAGTCTCACAGGTGTTTCTTCAGCTGCAACCACTTTGGGTCAGGAGTTCTGATCTTCCACTATACCCCCCCACCAGTTCCTCCTCTGACTCCTTCCTCAGATCAGAGGATACTCTTATCCTCGATTCTGAGGTTTGCTCTGAGCACTTCCGTTCATTTTAAAACAGAGAGCTCTCAGAAGGCTGCTCTGTCAGATCTAAGGTGCTGGAGTCAACCCCAAAATTATCAGAGCCATCCCTATGCCTCAGAGCCTTGGCACAGGTTAGTTTGGCTCTGACTTTCTGCCTTGGGGAGATCCTCCTTGGAGCAGGGAGGGCCATCAATCCTTTTCGGATCCAGGGTTCTATCCCTCTCTGGGTGGTTTGTCTTTGAGGCCATGGAGAGAGTGTTGTCTGCCTCAGCAACACAGATGGTTCCTACCCCCTGGGATACTCCATCTGCAGCCTTGACATCTCTGCAGTTGGAGTCTCACCCTTCTTTTCCACAGGGATAGCTGGAACTGAAACCTCAGGCTTCCCAACAAGGTGTCCTAACTTATTTCGATACCTCCCCAGAGTATCCCACTGAGGAGGTCCCTAAGAAGAAGAACTGCAAGAGGAAGCACTTGGACTCCCCAGAGGAGTATATCACAGAAGACACAGACTTTGAAGGTGAAGGGCCCCATGGTCACCTCCTGAAGATGTCTCATTTGGAGACATCCTTAAAATCCTAAAACAGAGATGTGGCTGGATGTCTAGCAACTGTTCATCTAAGGAGTCTTTATTCCAGGAGGCTTTCGGTACTGGCCCATCTACCACCTGGGTGACTCTGCCTGCTGATGAGCTCATTGAGTTGATCTCTCAGAGGGCATGAAAGGATCCCGATACCATTGAACCAATACCTTGGAGACCTGACAAAATTATGGCAGCATCAGAGGACAAGAAGTTTTGGGCAAATGGGGTGCCTGTTGATGCCATGGTTGTGTGGCGGCCATTTAGAAGGAACTTGTTAAGAAGAGTTCCACTGTTCTTCCCCCCAAAAAGGAGTCTCGGGTAATGGAGAGGTTTGGGAAGTGTGTCTATGCTTCAGAGACGTTTGCTTTAAGGTCATTGAACTATTTGGCACATTGCACCAGGTTGCAGAGAGACCTGATTAAGGATCTTTCTGACACCCTGTCAGGATCTGTTTCTAAAGAAGTGCAAGCATATATGACTTCTCAGTTGGTTACCCTGCAGTCAATTTTGAATTCTTCCATGAGGCTCATTTCGTACATAGCTGATGGAACCTCAAGGGCAAGTGGGTTCAGGTGATTCCATAAGGAGGCACACTTGGATGTGCTTATGTGATTTTGCGGAGCTGTTCAAGTCTGTTTGTCATTGCTCCTTTTGACAGCACGGCTTTGTTTGGCTCCAAGGTAAAAGAGACATTATCCAGGTGTGAAAAGGATGGAAAGACACTGTCTGCTGTGGGTGTGCATTTTTCCACCCCCAAAGATCCCTTTCCAGGAATCATTGAGGTAATAGAAAAATGTGGTTCAAAAAGTCCTAGAGACCTTTCCAGAGCACACATGGAGGTAGTTCCCCAAGGGGTACAGAAGGGGACTCCAAGGCTAGATGCCACCCCTGCGGCAGATGTGACCTGCAAAAGCAAGGGTCCCAAGATTCTTTTTTTGGTAGACCCTTTCAGCATTCCTGAAAGGAGGCCTGGTTGCCCTCCTCTGGAGGCAGTCTAGGATAGACTATCCTAACACCAGAGAGCCTGGCTAGAAATAGCAATAGATACTTGAATGCAGAGAATAATTTCTAGAAGTTATATAATACCATTTTCCCTTCATCCTCGAACTTCGAGAAAAATCCCAGTTGTCCCACCCAGTCAGAGGATACAAGGAGCAATTCAGGTACAAAGGGTGCTAGAAAAAAGTCATCCAAGAGGTCCCACCAGACCAGATAGAATCTGGAACTTACTCAAGATTCTTTTTAGTGACAAAACGGGACTGGAGACCAATTCTGGAGCTCAGTAGCTTAAGCAAGTTATTTTCAGTTTTGGATGGTCCTGGTTCATCCAGTCTCCCCTTTTTGGACAAGGATGGCTGGATGTACTCGATTGGCTTTCAGGATGCTTACTATCGCACAAAGATGAACAGATGATCCAAAAGGTACTTAAACTTCCATCTGGGAGCCAGTCATTACCAGTTCAGAGTTCAGCCCTTTGGTCTCACCACTGCCCCCAGGGTATTTACCAAATGCATGGCAGTAGTTGCAGCTCACTTCAGACTGCAGGGATTCTGGGTGTTTCCATATCTAGATGACTGGCTCATATCTGACCCGAGTAGGCATCAACTGTTAAAGGCAAAAGCCCATGTTCTGTTCTGGGGATAGCCATAAACTACGGAAAATCTCAGCTAGAACCAACTCAAGGTATAGAATTCATAGGAGCACTTCTCAACACAAAATCAACCATAGCTTCACTACCTCCCTCAAGAGTTCAGACAGTAAGATCACAGGTCAGAAAAATAATCTGCAGTACCAGGATTTCAGCCTGTTTAATTCTTCAAGCTCTGGATTCAGTGGCAGCGGCTATAACTCTAGCACATTTACCCAGTTTTTACATGAGGATTTTACAGAGGATGCTACCAACACAATGGTCAATACTCTACCAACCCATGTCAACTCCAGTAGGACTCACTCATACATGCAAGAAAGATCTCAGGTATTGGGTTCAGTCAGATCAGGTTCTACAAGGCTGTCTGTTCATTCCCTTCTCAGCCCAAAGACATAGTAACCATGGGCACTTCCCACTTGGGGGGGGGGGCATTATCTGGGGAAAACAGTCCAGGGCACTTGGTTCCCCAAAGCTAACTTGCATATCAGTGTCCTGGAGAGGAGAGCAGTGCTTTTAGCATTGTAGGCCCTTCAAGATGCTCTCCCCTTGAGGACCATTGCAATTCAAATGGACAGTATGTCAGTAGTTTGGTACATCAGCAAACAAGGAGGTACCAGATCTTACCCCTTGTGTCGAGAAGCTCTCAGGGTGTGGCAATGGGTGATCTCATCCAACCGCTTTCTTACAGCAGTGCATATTCCGGAGAAGTCCAAAGTGATAGCAGACAGGTTGAGCAAGTGCATTCTTCAAGCTCATGAGTGGTCATTCAGCAAGAACGTGATGGAAATGATTTTCCACCAGTGGGGCCAGCCTTGCTGCAATCTTTTTGCATCTCCCCTAAACAACAAATGCAGCAGCTACTTTTCCCTAATCCCTTCACAGGGGGAATCACTGAAGGATGCTGTTCTTCATGACTGGCCCCCCGGTTTACTTTACTCTTATCCACCAATTCTGCTAATTCCAGAATTCATTCAGAAAGCTGCCATGTTGAAGAGCAAAGTCATCCTCATTGTGCCTTACTGGCCTCAACAGATTTGGTTCCCTTTCCTTTGGCCTCACTCACTTCTTGAGTCTTGGATTCTGGATCTCATTCCAGACTTTGTCTCACCCGATAGGCATGAGCCATCCAGATAAACCAACCCTCATGCTGACCACCTGGCTTCTCCAATTCCATTAATAGCCAGACAACCTGTGCTGTCTTCCCCTGTCTGAAGCATGCTTTTATCTTCCCATAAACCTTCTACATGTAAACTCTACTGCAGTAGATGGAGAAGGTTTGTTTATTGGGCACATCAAAATAATGTTGATCCTTTTTCAGCTCCTGTACGTAACATCCTTGAATTTTTGGCCCTACTATTTAAAGAAAGAGCTAGTTCCTCAACTGTCAAGGTCCAATTAGCAGCAATATCAAATTTTCAGTTTGGATTTCAAGGTTCTTCTTTTGCCCATAGTAAGCTCTGCAAAGCCCTTTTTGCAAGGTACTTGTTTTTTAAGGTCTCCTGTTAAAGATCCTACTCCACCATGGGATCTAAATCTGGTAGTGCAAGCACTTATCCGTCCTCACTTTGAACCAGCAGCTAGGTGTGACCTTAAGTATCTTTCTTGGAAAACAATATTTCTAGTAGTAATTACTTCTGCCAGACGAATTACAGAGATTCAAGCCTTTTCTTCAAAACCACCATACTTGATCTTTCACAAAGATAGAATTACATTACAAACCAATGCATCCTTTCTCCCTGAGGTGGTATTAGACTCTAATATCAATCAGTCCATTAATTTGCAAGTATTTCTTAAATTTGCTAACAAGGGCACTTATTGGATGTTCACAGACAATTATGTTTTTACCTACATAGAATGAATCAGGAAAACTGACCAATTATTTCTTTCATTTTCAGAAATAATGTTGGGTAAACCAGTTGTCAAAGTAACTTTAACCAGATGGCTGACTGTATTTTGTTTTATTTATAACAAATTGGGCATTGCCTTATCAAAACCATTGCAAGCTTATTCAACTAGATCCATGGCAACTTCTTCAGCTTTCCAGTCTAGAGTATCCACTAGAGTATCCATGGATGACATATGTGCAGCAGCAACCTGGGCTACTCCCCATACCTTTGTTACTCATTAGAAATTGGATCTGGTCTCCAGAAGTAGAACATCATTTTGTTCATTGGTGCTCAGGAATATCCTTCCTTGAGTTCAGGAATATCCTTCCTTGAGTTCATCTGGGATTTTAGGTAGTTGAAGACCCTGTCCCATAAGTTGAGGACAGAATGAAAATTAACATCCGAAAAAGAAGTTATGTACTCACCATAACGTTCCATCTGTGTTGTCCATTTCATTTTCCTCAACTCCCACCCTCCATCCTTTGAAAACTACTGGAAGAGCGAGTGGTTAGGGGATGTCACTTTCCTGACACTGAGCTCCAAATATTGTTTCTTCACTATATGACTGTTAATATTTCTTTCTGCTAAAGCCAGCAAACAAGATCTGAGGTACTTAGGGTTGGTGCATTGTGGGTAAAGGAGAAGCTCGAGAGCTTTTGTTACCATGAGCTTTAGCAATGGCTGAGTTTGATCAGAGGGATTGGATCTCATCCCATAAGTTGAAGAAGAATGAAAGTGGAGAACACAGATGGAATGTTATGGTGAGTACATAACTTCTTTTTATAGCTGTAGTTGTTGTTAGTAGTGTCATTAGTTAGACTTGTGGTGTACCTTTTTCTCTTTTAGTGTTTTGTGGTAACTGGGATTGTATTCTGATATGATGGCTGACAAACCACCAAGCTTAAAAAAATTTGTGATCTGCGGCCACAAGATACTAAACTCAGGAAAGTTTGTGTATTGCCTTGGAGTTGCCCACTTGGATAAACAGTGCTCCATCTGCACTGCTTTTTGTTCTTGGGCAATCACTGAACAAAGGAATAAGCTTATTTTTAAGGAATTTTTCCCTGCCCCTATGGGAGATTCATTTCTTACTCATTCGTCTGCATCTGGAGCTTCCCCCAAATTTCAAGAAGCCTTCTGGTAGACATAAAGGAATGAAAAACTGTGATAGATCAAAGGAGAAGCCTAAAGAGTCAAGAAGCATTCTCCAGACCATTCCTCTTTATCTGCTGTTTCTTGGGCTGTGGCTCTAAAAGTCCCAAAATCTAATGTTTGGCTCTGAAACCAGTCTCGGAGCCAGTAGTTGACAGATTCAATACACCTCCCCTGCTGGAGCCTAGGTTCTCCTCAGAGCCCATTTTTCCTGAAGCTATGTTCTCCCTTTTTTTTTACCGAAAGGGACCTTTCACAGGTCTTCGAGGCCCCCTGTCCACAGCCTCTTCATTTCACTCAGTTGGGTCTACCAGAAGCCTTTCTGAAGTGGACATGGATAGAATAATGCTGAAGTTCCTCAAAACCTAAATTCATCTGTGGGGGTTGTCCTGGCTGCAGCCAGATCCTTTCCCTCCTCCCATTATTACTTCTATCCCGATCTGTCTTCAGGGTTCTGGGACTGTGGATCTGAGTGCCACCCAGTCTTCTTCCACTTCTAATCTGAAGACCTGGTCATCTTTTACTCCAGTGACTTCTCTAATCTAACCAGCTTCAAGTAGCTTGAATCCAAAAGGATCTCAGGGCTGAACCATCAGTGCTGGATTTGTGGAGACTGGGTAGATTCTGAAGCTTTTAAAGCCATCCTTTCCTCTAGGAGCATTGACACTGGAGCTTGCTTCAGAGCCTGGTTGATTCAGATTCTACAGTCTGCCTGGAGCAGTTGCTTTGGCTCCATCTGGGATGACTTCGGGTTCCCGTTGGCTTTGATGTTTGAGGCTTTTGACAGAGCACTCTGTCCCTGTCTGATGAGCAGACTTCTCTTCCTCAGTTAGTTCCATCCATTCCCCACTGAATTCCTTTGGGGCCTTATCCTGCTTTTCCTGTCCCATCAGGAAAACTGGCCCCATTGACTATTAAGGGAGTCCATTTTCAGGACTACCACTCCTCTTCTGAGTCCTCATCAGAATACCCCACTGTAGAGTCTTCTCAATAGCATGCCTGCAAGAGGAGGCATGTTGATTCATCTCAGGAGTCCTTAACCAAAGACATTGAATTGTAGGGGAAGGGCCTCCCAGATCCCCTTTGAGGAAGTCTTATTCAGTGAGATCCTCTATCGTTTCGGACAGAATGGTGGGTGTTCCTCTGAAGTTCTGTCCCAGGAGGAGTCAGCATTTCTTGAGGCCTTCGGACCCAGCTACTTCCTATCTGGTCTTTCCTGCTGATGAGATGGTTGACCTTATCCCAAAGCAAGAATGAAAGGAGTTGGACATGGCTGAACCAATTCCTTGCAAGCCAGACAAATTCTTAGTGTCACTCAAAGACTGTTTGCATTGGAGCAAAGGTCTTGCCATTGATTCTATGGTTGTGGCCACTATAAAGGAGCTTGCCGAAGAAAGCTGTTCTGTGTACTCCTCTAACAGAATCCAGAGCACTGGACAGATTTGGGAAGTGGGTATGTACTTCAGCACCCTTTGCACTGTGGACATTGAACTGCCTGGCACATGACATGTTTTCAGAGAAATCTGTCAAAAGAGCTTTTTAAATCTCTCTCTCTCTCTCTCTCTCTCTCTCTGGGTCCATCTCTGCTGAGAACAAGAAAACCTTGGACTCACATATTGCCACACTCCAGTCTCTTTCAAATGCATCAGTACTCTTGATTTCTAATGCAACTGAGGCTGCTTCAACAGCTGGAGGCACTGGCATAACCAAAAGGAGACATGCCAAGATGCACTTATGTGACTTTATGGAGCACTTGAAGATATCCTTTGTCAATGCTCTTTTGATGTTTCGACACTCTTTGGGCCTAAAGCCAAGAACATGATATTCAGAAGTGAGCAAGATGGGGAAGACCTTTCTGTAATAGGAATTCAGTTCTCTACTCCCCAGAAGCCTTTTTTCTAGGAGCCAGAAGGAAGGGAAGAAGCTGTGGTTCCAAAAGTTGCAAAGGTTCTCTCCTGAAAATTCTGAAGGAATTCTAATAATAGACATCGCCCCCGTGGCAGAGGTGGCCCACAAAATCAAGACTGCCAGGTGTCATTTTTGGGAGGCCTTATCAGCACTACTGAATGGTTCCCCAACTGCTGCACTCTGGAGGCAGTTTGGAGGCACTTATCTTTGCATGAGGAGGCCTGGACATCCTTCACACAGGATACATAGGTGCAGAAGATTATAACTAGAGGCTATTTGACCCCCCCCCTGTCAAGAAAAGCAGCAGTTCTAGAAACAGAAAAGCTGCTGGGCAAGTGTGTCATCCAGGACTAACATGGATTTAAAACTTAGTCACATTTTTTTAGTGCCCAAAAAAAATGGGGTTCCTCAGGCCAATTTTGGACTTCAGCCATCTCAATCAATGTGTCAGACAAAGTTCCAGATGGTCACGGTACAGTCCATTTTTCCATTATTGAGAAAGGATTACATAGGTTCTTGATAGACCTTCAGGATGTGCACTACCACATAAAGGTGGGCAGGTGCTCAAGAATGTTTCTGTACTTCCAGCTGGGAGCCAGTCATTTCCATTTTAGGGCCCTGATCTGTTGTCTCACCACAGCCCCTCAGGTGTTCACCAAGTGTATGGCAGTGGTCACAGCTCATCTCAAGATTGTAAGGGCTCCAGATGTTCCTGTATCTGGATAACTGTATCATCTCTGCCCCCAACAGGAATCTTCTAATTCAGACCAAGGACTCCTTACTCCATTTTTTGCACCCAGTCGGGCATTACAGTGTACTAAGACAAATCTAGTTATTTCCCTATCCAGACAACAGTATTTATAGAAGCTCAGCTGGATACAAGATGCCAGATATCAAATTCAAGTCTCTAAAGGTACCCCAAAGTTGCCCACTTATTCCTTCTCTTCCCCAGACCACGCAAGACATGTAATACCCTTCTGAGGTCAGTTTTCATATCATTGTACAGGAGATGAGGGCAGTCCTTCTATCATTGTATCACTGCAGGCCTTCCAGGACTCCCTCCTTATAAGGAGTGATACCCATTCAGATGGACAACATGTCTGTAGTTTGGTACATCAAGAAAATGGGGAGGCAAGAGCCTATCCACTATGATGATAGGTGATGAGAGTTTGGCAATGAGTGATTTCTTCTGAACACTTTCTGATAGCAACACAGACCCTGGGGAAATCCAGCGTGCTAGCAGACAGGCTGAGCAGGTCTATCCTTCTGCCTCATAAGTGGTCCCTCAGTCCGATGGTGCCAGAGTAGATTTTCTGCCACTGGGGTCATCCATGCTGTAGTTTTTTTGCCCCCTCTCACAACACAAAATTCAGCAGATATTTTGCTCTGATACCATAGGAGGAGGAGTCACTCAGTGATACTTTTACTCACATTTAGTCCTTAGGGTCCTGCATGCTTTTCCTCCTACTCCTCTTATTCCAAAATTGCCCCTTTCTGGTCTCAACAGGTGTGGTTCCCCTGCTTCTGACATCATTTTATAGACCCTCATTGGGTACTGGATCCCAGTCAGATATTCTCTCGCTCATCTGGGATGCTTCACCCGGACATGCAGGCCCTGCAGTTAACTATTTGGTTTCTATTTAGCCTCCCATAGGAATCTAGACCATTTTCAGCTCCTCCTCCAGCTGTTTTAGATTTTCTGGCTTCTCCTTTTCACAATGGGGCCAACTACTCTTTTATAAAAGCCCGGGTAGCTGCCATCTCTAGTTTTCATATTGGAGAGAATCAGTCTTCTATAACCTCCCTTAAACTATCGAAGGCCTTCTTTAATCTTTAAGTGAACTTACCTTTTCAGACCTGCCTTAAGGGATCCTACTTCTCACTGGGCATCACCATTCTGTTACAGGCTTTTATTAGACCTTCCTTTGACCCTGCAGTCAAGGTGGATCTCAAATTTTTGGCTAGGAAAATATTATGTTTAGTGGCAGTTCCTTCAGATAGGAGAGTATTGGAATTGGTTCTTTCTTGCCAACCTTCTTACCTCAAACCTCTCAACCTGGAAACATCAAATATGTGGACAAGGCCCATGAAAAATAGGTACAAATCTGTATGCTGATTAACATAATATTTGCATACATAATTATTTGACCCCCCCACTCTAATGGAATTGTGGGATACCAACTTTCAAATGCAAACTGAAGAACAGACAACCAAAATATGACACCAGAGTCCCCCTACAGCCATTCCAATGTCCCATTACCTGGCTATTTCACCCCATTTACCGTAAACACTAATGTGCATACTGCTTTAGTTCTACAATGATTATTTGGATTTTATTTTTACATTTTACAGCACAATACACAAACACTAATAGACATCTGCTAAACAAAGCAATACTGTCTCACAGTGAAAATAGACTTGGCATTAAAACTTCTCTGCCCTTGAAACTCACATTCATTGAAATAGCATTGAATGTGAGAATATGAATCACTGTCTGGAGTATCTGGTTTGCAACTATGTGGACAGTGCTTGTCACTGCAAACTAGTTGCCTTGTGTGCAATTAGATATTGGAGAAACTTCAATTGTGCTTTTACAGGAAAAATGTCACTCAAGATGTCTGAGTCTGTACAGAGCACTGCCAAACACTTGAGTGGAAAACTAATATGTAGACCCTGAAAATTTAAGGATGAAATATTTAGGCAGATACTCTGACGTTAGAAAGAAATCAAACAGAGTCAACCTACCTCATATGTAAGTAATTATTGCATACTCCAACCCACCTTATATGTAAAAAAATGTATATACATTGCATAACTTTAGACTATATACACTTAATAAACATACTCACTACAGCCACAAAATGTATTATTTTTAAACCAGCAAGTCTCTTTCTAAGCAACACATATAATACTGGCCCTCTTCAAGAGAAATCTTGATCAGCCATGTTTTATTTTCAGTGCCTGTTTTGAATGAATGAGGTTATTTGGTTTCCCACATGTACCTGTTCTCTCTTACTCTGTGTGCAAAATTCTACATCCCAAATGAAGGGCTGTCTCAGCTGTGTAAAGCCTGTTAGGGCAGCTGTAGGTAGGATTTTTTTCTATGATGTCAGCTAGGCATCAGAAAGGATTACTTTTGCACTGTGTATTTTTGTATACAGGCAGCCCAAGGTAACCAAAGGGTTATGTTTACTCCATTTGTTTCTCTGTGCAGGCAGCCAAGGTGACCTTGGGGGTAATGGAATAATTAACTTCTCTCATGCTGAGTCGGAACGGGAAAGCTTATGGCTGCAAAACTCTGAAATACAATTTCAGTAGAAATTGTCTGAGATTTTGTGAGCTAGCTTGTGCTGGTCATAGTTCTGTATTTATTTCTGTACACAAATACAGGACTAATTTGCAGTGTGTTGGTGAAAGTTATGACATTAAAAATGTCTAGACACACACAAGTAGCTGAAGCCCTTAAGATTTCATTTTAGAAGACTAAATTGATGCATCTGTAAAATCTGCATGCTTTGAAAAGTGCATCCAACACTTCTTTCTGATGGCTTCATTTAATGGTATGCTATGAAAAATCGGAAACCATAAACCATTTTCGTTATACCTTCTTTAGATGTGGACTCCATTCAACTAAATGACCTTTTTTTATATCATTCCTTCCCTCCTAAATTACCATCCAATTAAAATCCATTCAGAAAAAAAAAACATTTAAAATAACCTCTCTAAAAAGGTACAGCAAAAACGGATTGCTCTTCAAAAACGTTTATGGTTTCTGTTTTTTCTTTGGCTGAATAAAGTGTTTATTTTATATATTAGTGGCTGGTAACAATTCATGAGTGCCTTGGACTTTTTAGATACACATTTGGTGCTTTTTCAAGGATTAATACTTTCACAAACATTATGACAGACACACACTTCTCATCATACAAACTAAACCCGAATGTCAGCGCAGCATAATAAATACTTGATACCTCCTCTGCAGTCATCATCTCGCAGCTTGTTTCTGTTCATGGAACCACCATTCCTGCTTGCAGCTACCACCATTATTCCATTCCCTTGCGGCTTGACTGGAGCAGCAGGAAATGCACACATGTGAGCCCTTGAGCTCTATTCCGACAGGCTGGCAGGCCATTTCATAGAGCTGACTTCATTGCGCACATGATGACGTCAGCTCAAAAAGCTGGGGAAAAAATGAAAATAAAAAAAGCTGGGAAATTCTGGAATTAAAGGGTGCCACTCGGGAATTGTGGCTCCCCATTATGTGGACCCCAAAACTCTGTAAAAAATAAGTAATTTGGTACGGTTGAGAGGTATCTTACCTGATCTTCAATAAGGATAGTGTCCTTGTAAACTTACCCATCTTTTATTCCAAAAGTAGCTACAGAGACCACTCTAAATCAGTATCCCAGTTTTCTTTCTTAATTTTGCCAACAAAGGAAGAGTGCATGCTGCATTTATTGAATTATATTGTTCGCTCCATTTCTAGAAGACTAGAAAGTCTGATCTGCTATTTCTCTCTTTTTTTAACAGCAAAACTAGGACAAAGAGTCTGTAATGTGACTCTTTCTAAATGGTTATCTCATTGCATCGCATATGTATACAGAGAGAAAGGGCTGACTTTTCTCAAACCCATCAAAGCTCACGTGACAATGTCTGTGGCTACGTTTACCACCTTCTTCTTAAAAGCTTCCATTAATGATATTTGCACTGCAGCCACTTGATCCAGTGTACATGCATTCATTTTACATTTCAAATTGAATTTACATTCCAAAGATATTACTGTTTTTGGTCCAGCCATCCTACATAATATCCTTCCGTGAGATCTCCTAATGTTTTCATTAGCTGGAGACTCTGTCCCATCTTTTCAGGAAAGAACAAAGGAGACAACATCACATATGAAAGTTATGTACTTAACATAATGATAGATCTGTGTCATCTACTTCCATCTTTCCTCAATCTCCTTCCCTCCTTCCCCCTACCCTTGTTTTTACTGGTCTAGGTCCATAGGTTACTAGGCTATTGACCCCGAAGGTCTTTATAAGCCTAGCCATGTGTACCCAGTATAATACTAGAGAAACCCAATATAAAGGATCTTGCCTAAACTCAATATCTTGGTTATCAATGACTGCCCATATCTAGGAGGGTCCTAGGTGAAATCCTCTGCAGTAATTTACAGTTTCCCATCCAGTCATCCAGGCTGCACTTAAAAAGGGTCATAGATGGGCTTTGTTTGATGTGAACTGGTAGCCTATTCCAGAGGAGTGGCGACCTCTGAGAGACGCATCTGTCTCTCCAGCAGGTTCTATTTATGTCACAGGCCAGGTTAAGGCCCCTTGAGCAGGTGACTCTTGTCTCATTTGACTTGCAGATATGCAGCATTTTCATTAGGTTTGGATTCGACATTGTTCTGTAGGCCAGGCACAAGTTTCCTCTAAGTAGTCTGTATGCTACTGAGTCCAGTGACAGTGACTTCAGTCTGTCAATGTATGATGTCCTGGAGACCCTGAATTGTCTTGGTTAGAAATCTCTGAGGTCTCTCAAGCTGCTGCAGGTGCCTGGTAAGGTACATACCAAAGGGAGCATTGTACTCAATTATTGGCATGATGAGGGTCGACTACAGGGTGTTATGACCTCTTTCACTCTTAAGACAGTGCCTTTGCTAATGAGGTGTGCAACATAGAATGCCTTCCTTACCAAAGTAGACACATGGTGGTCAAAGTTTAGGCTACAGTCAACTTGCATTCACAAGTTTCTCACTACTGAGCTGTTACTTAGGGTATTATTATTATTTATATGATATAATAGTCCACAGGGATATTGTTGTTACTGAAGGGAATGATAATGCATTTTTTGCACTGAGTTTGAGTTCATGGCTTTGGCACCAATGACTGGTTTGTGTAAGTCCTTCTTGTATCATATTGACATTGTTTGAGGATTCAGTGATTGCACCTAATTTACAGTCGTCAGCAAACTTAGTCAGCCACAGCCCCTCTGTTTTGGCCTGAATTTCTGAGAAGTATATTCCAAACAACAGGCGGCCCAGGATTGACTCCTGTGGAACCCTACTGGTAACAGATCTGCTGGTTGAGGTAAAGTCCCCAACTTTGACTGTGTGTGATCTGCTGGTGAGCCAGTCAGCAGTCCAACTGGCAACATAAGGGTTGATATTCAACTGGGGGAGTTTATCAATGATGCCCGGATGTGGGATTGTGTTGCAGTCCTTGGCTAAGGCTTTATGCAGAGATTTGCCTTCATCTATGGCTCTAGTGATGTTGTCGAAGAAGTCCACCAGGTTTGAGGCATGACCTGCCTTTGACAAAACCAAACTGCGTCAGACCAAAGGTTTGGAGATCACCTATATCTTTATTTATAAGGTCCATGATGATTTGTTCCATGGCCTTACAGATAAGGCTGGCTAAGCTTATGGGTCTGTAGTTGCCAGGGTCTATTGCTGTATCCCCTTTATGAAGGGGGATGATGGTTGCTGTTTTCCATGCAGCAGGGACGAAACTAGTACTCAGGCAGTGGTTGAAGAGAGTAACTAATGGAGTTGCTAACTCATGTTTTAGACCATTTAAAATGCAACATGGGATGCCAACCAGTCCCACAGAGGCTGTGTTTTTGGCCTTGGGAGAAAACATTAATGACTTGCTGTATGGAGATGCAAGGTGGGAGAGATGTAGAGGGAATGCTTTGTGGAATGTTTAGAGTAGACAGGGGGTTAAATTTTTTGCCAAACCTGTCAGCTAAATAGGCTAGCTGTTTTCACAGGATCAGTGTGTGCGATGTGATCCACTTCTAGTTCAGCATATGTCTTGGTCCTACCTTTTAGGTTATGTATATGACTGAAGAATGCCTTGTAGTTATCCTTAGCTATGGTTGCTAATTTATTTTTCAAAGTTACCCTTAGAGGATTTTACAAGTTGTCTTATTTGTTTGTTCAAGCAGAGGAAGGTGTTCTTCCAGTGCTGGGACCTCTCTTTTTTATTCTTAGGCAGCAACATCTTCCTCTTGTTATATAACTGATTAATACTAAATTTCCACCAGGGAGGCTTGTTTTTTTCTTGAGGATCTTGTTTTGATACTATCAGGTACAGGTGTGGCAATACATTTATATATGTGTTTGTACATGGCATTTGTGTATACCTTAGTATAGTTGTCAATACCATCTGTGGGAACAAGAGCTTGGAAATTATTTGTGCCATCCCTTAGGAGGTTATAATTGGCTTTGGTGACATTTTTTAGCCTGATCTCACCTAAGAAGGGTTCAGGTGTTATAGCTACTTCAAATGTGACTGATTTGTGATTAGATTTACCCAGTGAGGGTCCTATACTTGTGGTGATGCAACAGTCACCCATGTTGGTGAGGACCAGGTTGAGAATATTTGAGCTCCTTGTGGGGTTGCGTACTATTTGTTGCAGGGCATCAGTGTTAACAAAGTCCAGGAACCATTGTGTGAGCATGTTGGTACTTGTATAAGTTTCCCAGTCAGTGGAGGGATAGTTAAAATCGCCCATGACTAGAGTGTTTGGTTGTAAATTGATTGACTCAAATAGGTCAGAATAAACAGAGTAGGTATCTTGGTGCATTAAAGGGGGCCTAGGTAATGATGACGTGAAGGAGGGGGTCTTACCCACAGTTAGTTGAACTTTGAGCAACTCAATGGAGTTTTCTTGTTTAACCAGTCTAGAGGTGTGTTTATCTTTGATAAAAATAGATAGTTGTCCTCCTTTGGTTCTCACAGGTTCATTTTGCAGTCTGAAAGTGTGGAAAGCATTGTATCCTTGCAAGGCCGGGGTACTGTCTGTGGCCCTCAACCAAGTTTCTGTGACTGCATAGACATCAACATTCTCCAGGGAGAGGAGTGCTTCCAGATAGTGCATTTTCTGATTTAAACTCCTAGCATTTAAGCAGCACAACCTTTAATTTATTTGTGAGTGATATTTTCACGTTGGAAATTTTGTTCGAGACCTTGCCTAAAAAGCACTGTGGGGGAGGTAAATGCCTTAGCCAGTAACCGAAAGCCTAGAGTGATAGGTGAAGACCATCTCTGGCAAAGCAGCATGGTCTATCAACCATGTCATCTCAGGCTGACAGGAATTGGATCCCCCACAGAAAGACACCAGAAACTAAGCCAATTGTTAAAGTAAATCATTTTTTGTTTATATTGTGGTATCATCTTAGATGTGGGTAGAATGCTGTCAAGGCTAGGGACATACCTGCCTGAGACACATATTCATAGAGCTTAATTGTGTCTCTCTTCATATATTCTAGTGAGGCACGTCTTAAGTCATTCACACCAACATGAACTATGATGGAATTGTAGCAGTTCTTGTTGTGAGACTTGAGTGCATGTGTGATCTAATGGATCCTGGCACCCGATAGACTGCTGACCGTAACCTTCTTCTTGTCCAGCCTGGAGAATGGGACAGCTGTGTGTCTCACAATGTAGTCATCCATGACTAAAAAAATTAGTTTAGATGTGCTTTACCTTAGGGGCTGCTTTGGTGAGACACTGGTGCTTGCGTTTTTATGTGTATTGACTGTTGTAGGTGCTGTATTAGGTGTGGCATGTTTGTGTTTGGAAGATCTCTGGAGTTTAGGTAGGTTTCTGGTGAGTACCTCTACGTATGATGGTTTTATGTATTGAGTGCATGGTTTTCATAGGAGGTGTAGTATGTGAGCTGACAACCTGTCCAGTGTTACTGTTCTGTGCTCGAGAGAGCAAGGATTCCAGATTCTTAGTGTAGATGCATCTCTTACAAATTTTACTTGGGTGATTTAGTAGAGCGTTGTCAGTGTACATGAGGCAGTCAGTACACTGCCTCAGAATCCCCATGTCAGTCAGGCTGGTAGCTGAAGTGGACAGAAGCTAATCATCCATAATGCTAGGTTAAATCCTGTTTTCACAGTGGGGAAAGAAAATGGAGGGGTGTTGTATAACTGGTCATTCTAAACGGGGTACTAATGGGTTGCTCTGTAAAGCATCTAATACTAGTGGGGGTTCTCTATATGGTATGAGACTATTGTAGATTTTGTGGTTTTGGGAATGTTTAAGGAGCAAAAACACAGCTGACATGCCTCTGAGCAGCTAAGTGCAGTTTAAGGACTTCTTGTCCAGATCACGGGCAGCTGCTAAGGAAAAATGTATCTACTGAATGGTTATCCCCAGGGCTCAGTAATGCACAATGGTGCATGGAGGTGTGCTACGTGTAAACAGGTGAATGCAGCAGATCAGTGGCTGGTCAAATAACTCTGTGGAGCTGTGTTAATACAACTACAAACGTGGGGCTTATGTAGCAACAGTGAGCAAATTGAGTTAAACAATTTCACCAATAAAAAAGCTCAAAACTGAGACCTGTGCCAGCAACCTTCAAATCCGATGAGTCCTAGCTGCACTCTCCTGGCCACAAGAGTGCAGGGGGGCCCTCTCCAAAAAAGATAGCCTGATTTAGTGCTCAATTTAACAAACAGAACTAGCTTCAGCAGGTCTGAATCTAGTCTATGCTACAGCAGACAAAAAGTGCAGTAACTCAGCAAGAACAGTTAAAAAAATCAGTAGTATAGTGAAAATACAATTTAAAAATGCAAAATACAGTATAAATTTGTATTTATGGTAAGGAAAATGTAACAGGTCCTTTGGATTGTACAGATGAATACAGCAGAGCAGTGTCTGGTCGCCTAATTCTGTGGAGCTGTGTTAAAACAGTGAGCAAACTGAATTAAACAATTTAACCAATAAAAAAGCTCAAAACTCAGCCTGTACCAGCAACCTTCAGTCAAATGAGTTCTAACTGCATTCTCCTGCAACAAGGGTGCAGGGGGCCCTCTCCAACAAAAGATAGCCTAGTTTAGTGCTCAGTTTAACAAACAGAACCAGATTCAGCAGATCTGAATTTAGTCTATGCTACAGCAGATAAAAAGTGCAACAAATCAGCAAGAACAGTTTTAAAAAAATCAACTATATAGTGAAAATAGAGTTTAAAAGTGCAACATTTAGTTTAAAATTGTACTTATGGTTAACAGAATGCAGCAGATTTGTTGGATTCCACAGATGAATACAGCAGAGCAGTGGCTGGTCATCTGACTCTGTGGAGCTGTGTTAAAACAGTGAGCAAACTGAATTAAAGAATTTAACCAGTAAACTAGTATAACTCTTTGGTTTCTAGTATGACCATACTGCCTTTTCCTGGGTCTTTTTCATATGCTTTTTCAACCGCCAGAACAAAATGTGAACTAATGTACTGAGTTTTTGAATTCTGGTACCTAAGGGATAAGGTCCTTTGTCCATTTTTGGGTCCTTGGGCAAACTTGATCTGAGGTAACTTCACGGGCAGGAGAGGATTGTAGGTAAGGGAAGAAGACTGAGCTTTGGATCTAGAGTGGTCTAGAGTGGCAGAAGTTGGATCCAAGGTCTGATCTGAAGACCCATCTGTTAAGGAAGGACAGAAGCAGACAGCTCAGATTTATTGCTATGGTAAGTACATAACTTTCGTATATAGCTGGGCGATGCTGGTAAAGCTATTCAGATATTGATGAAGACTGACTGTGAGGGTATAGGATTCTGAATGAAAAGAATTAGTTTGACTGCAAGCTGAAGATAACCGTGGCAAGTATCCTAGAGCTGTACTGGAGCAGATGCATTGATATGATAGTTGAAGTTTTAGTTGTTTTTAAATTAATTTGCATTCTGAATGGATTTCAATGGTAGAGGGATGTGGTTTCATAGTTTAGCCACATTATTTGAATGTAGAGTTGCCAGCAGTACTATATGATTTGGTTACAGTGATTAGTGATTTTTCTCTAGAGAGTAAAACTCTGTTGAGGGAGTAGTGTTGTATTAAGTTGTTAAGGGCTGGGAATTTTTCTGGTTAGTAGAGAAGTCTGTGTTGTAGTTAGCTGAGAAAGAGCTAGGTGATGTTTTAGTTCTAACCAGTTTAATTCTTAAGCTCTAGTTAGTGGTGTGTTCTATTGTTATAGCTTACTCCAAATTTGCCTGTTTTATTATAATATTACTCATGTTTGAACAGTTGTGAATCTTGAAGATTAGTGAACATTGGGGCAGCATAGAAGAGAGATGGCAGTAAAGAAAAGGATATATTAGTCTTCTGGTGAATTCAGTGAAGTAAGTTTTTACTCTGTATAATGTACCTAGTTTTTCATTCGTTTTTTTTTTTAACTATGATGGTTGAATTTCAGCTGGTCATCTATGATGACACCCAGTAATGTTATGTAGTTTACTTGTTCTGACATGGGGTTGATGACAAAGACAATAGCAATTAGTGCTATTTTGGCAGATATGTGTTTTGGGATGAAGAATGGTAATTTTTTAGGGTTTAGAAAAATATTTTGTGAATTATTTAACCATATTTCAATTGATAAGAAGTACTATTGTGTAATGTGTTTTGAGTTTACAGAGAGATTTCGCAGAAGAGATTAGGGTCAAGTCATTGGTGTATTCAACTAGGGTAGATAACTCTCAACCATACCGAATTCCTCTGTATTTCCCGTATTTGGGGGCAAAATAATAGGGTGCCACAAATTCCCAAGTGGCCCCTTCAAATTCCAATTTTGTTTTTTTGTTTAACATTTGATGTGGTACACCCGCTTTGTGGATGCCATTTTCCTTCTATTGGGGGGGCTCTGAACAACAACTACATGACTTTTTGGTATATTTACATACCACCATTACATTCTTAAAGTTTACATGTAATTTCTCCCGTGAGAGCATAGAGTTCCTTGATGTAACAGTTAAGAAGTCAGAGGCCAGAAAACTGGAGACTAGTCTGTGTAGGAAACCTACCAGGAGGAATGCCATACTCCATAGAAGAAGTATGCACCCCCAACCACATTAGTAGAAATGTCGTGAAGGGTCAGGTTTTGAGAATCATGAGACTGCATAAAAATGAAACAGCTCACAGTTGCCCTGAATAATCTCAGGGAAAAATGTTTAGAAAGAGGTTATTCCAAACATGAATTAGACAAATGCATAGAAGAATCACTGAAAGAAAGGGAGAACAGAGGGCAAGCTTATTTTGCACAGCAGGCAGATTCTGCACTAGATATAAATAGATCAGACAACAGGAAACTTAGATTCCCAATTTCATTTTCCAGTGATATTAATGTGTTCTGTGAGGTGTTCAGAAAGAACTGGAACATCATGACAGCAGTGGATGAGCTTAAAGAGGTGTTGGAAGGCACTCCACTGTTCTCCTTTAAAAATAAAAGATGTCTTAAACAACAGCTACGTTATAAAACACAGATAGCTCAGCCGCCTATTGCATCTTCAAAGTTAGGAACTTATATATGCAGAAATTGTGCAGCATGTAAATTCATACACTCTTGCACCACTTTTACATACACATATAGTCAGGCAATAATTCAAACCAAATGCTGTGCTGACTGTCAAACTAAGAATGTTGTGTACTTCAGTTTCTGTGTAAAATATATGTTTTTTTTTACATAGGGAAGACCAATAGGAAGCTTAAGGAGCGTATATTACAACACAATAGAGGTATCATTAATAAAAAGGAGAACAGTGCATTGGCCAGGCATGTTGAGGCAGAAGGGAATGACCACACTTTCAATTTTTTTGTTCTAGACGTTATCAGAGAAGGGATAAGAGGGGGTGATGTGAAGAATAGGACCGAAGCAGCTGTGCAAAGGTGGATCATTATACTCAATGCAGACACATTACCAGGCATAAATGAATCAATATCACTGAACCATTCCCCAAACCCAGAGCACTCAGATGTTAATTTACATATATATAGCACTTTAAAATGTATAGATAAGTGTTGATACATATTCTTTTTTTTTAAAGTTTTTTTTAAAAAAATTTTAATGAGGTTTTGATAAATTAAGTGTTGGTTGTTTTTATGGAATCCTATCAGCGAAGTGAGAGGGACACTTTAAATGCCTTAACTGCTATCAGTTAATGTCTGATTGATTTTTAAGTGTATAAAAGATGTAATTCAGTTGTTTAATGCTGTCTGTGGAAGCAGTCATAGAGACTGCGAAAGCGCTTACGTTTTGTTGTTTTACTAAAGTGTTTATATTCAGCCGTGGTGGACAAGCCTGTATTTATGTTTGTACTGTTATCATCACGCATTGCTGGTTTATCCTGTAACATCATCAGCTTGCACGGGCATGCATGATGACATCAATGTCATGAGACAGTGTGGCAGTGCCTGACTGCTTAGAAAGTGATTACGTTTCTGTTAAAATGTAAACATAGTATTAAAGATTTAAACATATGCAATTCTGGTAGTAGTGTTGCCAAGTTTTTCAGTTGCCAAAGAGTCCCATTTTTAAATGAAACATGAAATTTTGAATACAAATGACTTGGTATCTTTTTCTTTCAAAAATACTGATCTGTTTTTATGCATTTTAAATTGTTTCATAGCATATCAAAATATTTAACAGACAGACGTGTATGTATGTATGTGATGTGCAGCAGGTAATGATGGTAAAGGATAGTGAGGGAAATGTACTTACAAGAGAGGAGAGTGTATTGAGTAGATAGAATACTTTGAGAGGCTGATGAATGAAGAAAATGAGAGAGAGAGAAGGTTGGATGATATGGGGATAGTGAATCAGGAAGTGAAACAGATTATCAAGGATGAAGTAAGGACAGCTATGAAGAGGATGAAGAATGGAAAGGCTGTTGGACCAGATGACATACCAGTGGAAGCATGGAGGTGCTTAGGAGAAATGGCAGTGGAATTTTTAACTAGATTGTTTAATGAAATTTTGGAAAGTCAGAGGATGCCTGAGGAGTGGAGAAAAAGTGTTTTGGTACCTATCTTTAAGAATAAGGGTGATGTGCAGAGCTGCAGTAACTACAGAGGGATAAAACTGACCAGTCACAGCTTGAAATTATGGGAAAGAGTAGTAGAAGCTAAGTTAAGAAGGGAGGTGATGATTAGTGATCAGCAGTATGGTTTCATGCCGGGAAGGAGCACTACAGATGCAATGTTTTCTCTGAGAGTGTTGTTGGAGAAATACAGAGAAGGAGTTGCATTGTCTCTTTGTGGACTTGGAGAAAGCATATGATAGGGTGCCTAGAGAGGAGTTGTGGCATTGTATGAGGAAGTCGGGAGTGGCAGAGAAGTATGTAAGAGTGGTACAGGATATGTACGAAGGTAGTGTGACAGTGGTGAGGACTGCAGTGGGAGTGACAGATCCGTTTAAGGTGGAGGTGGGATTACATCAAGGATCAGCTCTGAGCCCTTTCTTATTTGCAGTGGTGATGGACAGGTTGACAAATGAGATCAGACAAGAGGCCCCGTGGACTATGATGTTTGCAGATGATATTGTGATCTGTAGTGAGAGTAGGGATCAGGCTGTGGAGACCTTGGAGAGGTGGAGATATGCTCTAGAGAGGAGAGGAATGAAGGTCAGCAGGGCTAAGACAGAATATATGTGTGTAAATGAGAGTGAGGATAGAGGAATGGTAAGGATGCAGGGAGTAGAGTTGGTAAAGGATGACAAGTTTAAGTAGAGGAAGTAGAGTAGTGGAAGAGAGGTGAAGAAGAGAGTACAGGCAGGGTGGAATGGGTGGAGAAGAATGTCAGGAGTGATTTGTGACAGTCAGGTACCAGTAAGAGTAAAAGGGAAGATCTACAAGGGGGTAGTGAGACCAGCTATGTTATATGGGTTGGAGACAGTGGCATTGACAACAAGGCAGGAGTCAGAGCTGGATGTGGCAGAGTTAAAGATGTTAAGATTTGTACTTGGTGTGACTAGGATGGACAGGATTAGGAATCAGTATATTAGAGGGTCAGCTCAGGTTGGACAGTTTGGAGACAAAGCAAGAGAGGCGAGATTGCGTTGGTTTGGACATGTGCTGAGGAGGGATGCTGGGTATATTGGTAAAAAGATGCTAAGGATGGCGCCACCAGGCAAGAGGAAAAGAGGAAGACCTAAGATAAGGTTTATGGATGTGGTGAGAGAGGACATGCAGGTGGTTGGTGTGACAGAGCAAGATGCAGAGGATAGGAAGAAATGGATAAAGATGATCCGCTGTGGTGACCCCTAACAGGAACAGCCGAAAGATGATAATGATGATATATATATATATATATATATATATATATATATATATATATATATATATATATATATATATATATATACACACACACACACACATACATACATATATGCACGCACACACACACACACACACACACACACACACGTGTAATATCTGCAAATATATATGTAATAATACCTACAAATATTTTTTCTGTATTCAGTTATCTCTAATGTTTTGTAATCTCTGTAAATAATTTTTGTGTCTCTATAATTTCTGTAAATTTTTTTTTTAAGTACATTTATCCCTTTCTGGAGCTTTTCTGCCCGGGCTTCCACTGAAAATGGGCTTCCTTGGCCCAGTGGACTTCCCCGGTAAACAAATGCCAATAAATAAATAAAATGTGTGTGTGTGTGTGTGTGTGTGTGTGTGTGTGTGTGTGTGTGTGTGTGTGTGTGTGTGTGTGTGTGTGTGTGTGTGTGTGTGTGTATTAAATGAAAAGAAATATTTATTATCCATAAACTTCATAACATTTGCCATTTTTTCAGTTTTCTTCCACAGACAACTTTCACAATAGGGGATATCCTATGAATAAACAGAAGGGTGGTAGCTTTGGTAAAATAAGGGATAGAAGGGTGGTAACTTTGGTAAAATAAAGGATGAAGATTTAACTGATGGTACACCCTCCAAGGAGGGTTGGGAACTGGACTAGCAACCCGACCCTGTAAAACCATAACCACTACAGAAACAACAAATGCCTGGAGAGCATTCATTGCCCAATGTGCACAATGGCATGAACTGAACTAGGGAGAGTTCTGCAGCTGTTCAACAAAAGCAATACAACCTTCAAACATGACTTCCAGTAATCTGCAAGAAACTACAAGACAACTGCATACAGACCTGATTAAAATAAACAAAATGCTGATGGAGTATATTAACACAAACAACAAAAGGTTGTAAAAATAGAAGAAGATTTAAACAGATATTCAAATGAGATGATAAAGCTGCAAAAACCAGAGTTCAAAATAAAGACAAGGCTGGATGAATATGAGACTTCTCAGGAAGAGACCTTTCAAAAAATAATAATATTAGAGGACAGCGCAAGTAGGGAAAACCTGAAATTTTCAGCTATACCAGAAAAGCTGGAAGGAACAGACTGCATTAATTTTCTGAAAGCACAAATAAGCAACTGGATTGGTATTCCATAGCAGGAGTTGTTAGTTGAAAGGGCACATTGTGTGCATGCTCCAAACTTGGCTATAAGAAAGCAACCTAGACCTTTAATAGTAAAGATACAATCCTACCAGTAGAAGGAGTTAATCCTGACAAAACTGTGGCAGAAGGACAAACTACTAAATGTGGGAGACAGCAGAGTGTTTGTGGAGAGTGATTACTCATTGTACACCAGACAGAAGAGAAGCAAATTTATTCCATTATTTAGGGAATATAGAGATGCAGGTATGACCAGCTGTCTTCAAGGTATTCTTCCCTGGAGGGACAAAATCATTTTTTATGAAGTACATGCTAAGGAGGAAATACAAACGTTTGTCCAACAAAAAAGTAAGCTGTGAAACAGAAGGAGATTTTGCTTCTTGTTCTTCTGGTAATAAAGACTACACAGGGACTGTAACTGTGAAACCTTTTCAAAATTTGCAGTGGAAAATGCTGGAGAGAAAGAAGGGAGCACAGGAGTTGATTAAAAGAATTGAGAGTGTGTTGTAACTGAATCAGAGACAGGATTTTAGAGATGAACAGTAATAAAACCTGTAATTATTATGGAATTACACTGCAATAATTATTTTTGTGAAATATGACAGAACAAGAACATCTGGAAATAGACTTTTTCTGAGTTTGTTGGACTTGTGGGGGACTCTAAAGCATATGCCCTACTTCATGTCATTAATGTTCAGAAAAGTGTTTTGGGAGGGCAAGAGAAGGGAGAAAATTAACTGTCAGTAAGGATTTTTTTTCTTAAATAGTAGCAATTTTGTGGCATTTGGTTTTTGTTACATGCTATAAAGTTTTTTGTTATTTTTGAATGTAATGGGGATTGCAAACAGGTACTGCTGTTCTTTTTTCTTTTCTTTCTCCCTTCGCTCTCTCTTCTTGTTCAGTTTTAAGAAATGCAGGCACTGCAATGTATAAAAAAAAGCCTGGTTACGAAACATCATATAAGAAAATTTAATGTGCTTTTTCTCATTCTTGCATGGGGAAATGAATGGATTAAAGACCTTAATTTGATTTATTAACAATAGTAAGTAAATAAAAACGAACATTGAATATTATGAGGCTTTTTTCTAGCAAATACATGCAAACTCAATAACAATTCTGCAACTGGTTTTCATATTTCCATGGAAACAATCTGATAAAGAGAAACTGGCTGCCTGCTTCTCATGGCTCCATGGAGATAATCTGATAAAGAGAAACTGGCTACAGTCTGGTAGAGAATGATTCACTAAGGGGAAAAATAAAAGAAATTGGCTAAGAGATAATGTTTTCTGAAAGCATTCAGGGTTTTTCCCAAAATAGATAATTTTCTCTGAAAGCACCCAGGATCTTTTCTAAGGTAGTTAATATTCTCTGAAAACATTCAGGGGGTTTCCCCAGCTAGGAGAGCTATATGGATAATACAAAACCAATCAGCACTTAGTAAAAGCACAGGCTGCACCATGGATCTTAGCATGGATGGCATTTCTTTTAGGTTAACTCAAATCTGTGACTGTGGCTGTCAGTTTGGGATGTTTGTTCCTATTAGGAGGGTAAAACTTCAATATTTGAAGGTGTACATAATGTGTGTTAGTATTAAGTTAGTATGTTTTAGAGAGTATTGGGGGTGTTTTTTTTTTGGGGGGGGCTTTCAATAAAACAAAACATTTTACAAGATGTGACAATGGCTCAAATGTATATCACAAAAAAACTGTAGAAAAGTTCAACTGGCCAAACAATATATGCATGTAACACGAGCTGGAGCTAGGCATTTAACAAAATAGTATTATACATAAAAGATGGGAATAATAGCTTTTTAATACAGTGATGCCTTCTTTGATGTCTTTAAATGTAAATGGCCTCAGAGGTAAATATAAACAAGAAAGAGTAGTGAACTTCATTTAAAAAATGTACAGTGCAAATACCTATGTTACAGGAGACGCACTTTGAACTGAACATGTGAATTTGATTAAGAACGATTTTCAGGATGACTATTCAGTGGAATACCTGGGACAGAGGAAAAGGGGAGTACTTATATTAATTGCAAGAGGAGCTCCAGTAATGATAGAAGAAGATAAAAAAGATAATGGCAGATTTGTAGTGCTAAGGGGCTACTGGCAAGGGAGCAGGATTCCACTGGCATGTATTTACATTCCACCTAAAACTGTTGTAATACAGATTAAGTAAATTCTGGGAGAAATAATCAGTTTTCAGCAAGGAATATTACTTATAGGTGGGGACTTGAACTTGATTTGCAGCAGTGAAGACGTGTCTGTGTGGCCCAGAAGGGACAATATAACAAAGGAGGGTAGACTTTTGAAGAAATTTATAAAAAGTTTTGGCATGGAAGTTGTAAATTCAGAAATAGGAGGTTGGAGTGAATGTATGTATTATTCCCCAAGATATAAGAACTGGGCTAGGCTAGGCAGAATTTACATTTCACAGGAACATGTGCATTTAATTGAAGGTCTTGATACCCACCCAATAAGTATTTCAGATCATGTGCCAATAATAGCTAAAATAAAAACACAGGTAATGAAATAAAAATGAGACGTTGGCACTTTCCCACCTATCTGTTGAAAAGAGAGGAATTTAAGGAACAGATAGTGGAGATTATTCAGGATTTATTAGAGAAGATAGAAATTTCTTCTGAAAAATTTAGCTAGGGAGTGGGATAAAACTAAAGTGCAGTTTAAAAATAGGGTGGAAATAAAAAAAGAGCTATGGTTAAGAAGTAACAAAAATTATTTATCGGGACTGACAAATCTGAAAGTATTGCAGAATAGGGGGAATCTCACAGAACAACAAGAAGATCAACTGCAGAATGCTAGGCAGAAAATAAGGGATTACCTCAGTAATATGCACAGGCTTCGAAAGATTGCTGTTAAGCAACTGTTTTTTTGATAACAACACTACCACACACTACCATCAGACTTAGGGGGCCTATAACAAAGAAGGTAAAAAGATATCTTGTAGAGGTATTAGAAATATTTAGGAAATTCTGTGAGAGTCTCTATAAAGCAGAGAAATATGAAACTCAAGAAAAGATACAAATGGAAATGTTTATGGAAGAATTAAGTATGCCAAGATTAGAGGCAGATGAGGCTCAGTTGCTAACAGTTGCGGTAGGAGGAGTTGAGATAAAAATTGTATGTATAACAAATCTACAGGAAAGTCCCCAGGAATAGATGGTATTCCTGTGGAAGTTTGGAAGCTAGGAGGAAAAATTGATAAAGCTCTAGAAGGTTTTGTTTAACAATATCCTAAGAGGAGAAGAAGTACCACCATCACGGATGAAAGCAGTGGTACCTGTAATACCTAAAGAGGGTAAGAATCCATCAGATCCAGCTTCATACAGGTCCATTTCAATACTAAACCATAATTATAAAGTGCACATGTCTGTAATGGCTAAAAGAATGATAAAATTAATGCCAAAACTGATAGATATGGATCAATGTGGTTTTGTGGAGGGGAGGCAAATATCTGACAACATTAACAGTACATTGATCCAGAGAGAAGCAGAATGTAAGAAAATACCATTGTTTTTGGTGGGTCTTGATGAAGAGAAATAATTTGACAGAGTAAGCTGGGACATTATTAGCAGGGCAATGGAAGCATTTGCATTTCCTGAAAAAAATATAAGGTTGATTAGGAGAATATATGAGGGATCAAAGGTGAAATAATGGGTGGTGTTCTCTCTGATAATTTCTGCTTGAGCAGAGGAACCATGCAGAGGTGCCCTCTTTCCCCTTTATTATTTACATTATATTTAGACCTATTGGCAAAGAAAATAAGGGACTCAGAAATACAAGTATATAATTGGTATGGTAGTCAAGAAAAGCTGGCTTTATTTGCAGATGATATTATTTTGTGTCTGACAAAACCAGAAAAAGGCATTATAGTGTGGAACATTTTGAGACAGTTTCAGATATTTTTGAGATACAAAATGAATGAAGCTAAAACAAAGGCAGTAGTGGTAAATTATGTACCCAAACATGAACTGGTTCAGGAATACCCATAATTATGGGGACATGATAAAATGAAATATTTAGGAGCATGGATTAAAATGATTTTAGTGTGGCAGCTATGAGTATGTGGAAAGAGACTAAAAAAATGATACAAAAACTGAGAAAATTGAAGCTTTGTTATACGGATCTGGATAGTAAGATATAACCAGTTAAAATGTTTTTAGTTCCTTTAGTCTTATACACAGGTCAGGCATATTTCTATTAACCAGAGGAGAAGTTGTGTGTAGCAATTAATAAAGAGCTGAAAGACTGTGTCTGGGAGGGGAAGATAGCAAGAGTCTTTTGGAATAAGCTGATTCTTCCAGTAGAACACAGTGGACTGGGATTACCCAATTTGAAGGGGTATTTCAGAGCTACACAGTTAAGATACCTATACATAGTACAAGCAGAAAATTATAATTCAAAGTGAAAAGGGATGATGACAAAACATGTGGGAAGCTCAAGAAACAAGGAGAGACTGGGATTTCGGATGCAGGCCTTTAAGGAGAACAACAATAATCATGCAGAATATTATATCTATAAAATCATAGAAAATATTCTGAGAACTAAACCAGCACGGAAATGGAGAAAGGAGATTCTGCCAGTAGGGATGACTGCAATTAGGGATACAGACAAGTAGGCAAGAGGGGTCCAGAATTTATTGGAGAAAACTGGCAAAGGAACAAAGGTATTGGGAGCAAATAACTAGAGAGAGAAAAATGATAGAATGGGAAGGCTCCAAGAACTTATTTGGACTGCAGGTTAGAGATTGCCTTCCCTATTAGGGATTGCTATCAGAGTATAAGCAAAGAGAAAGAAATAGGGGGGTCCTTAATGGAAGACCCGCACTGGTAGATTTTTTTTTATAAAGTCTAGATCAGAAGCTGCCCTAAAAATGGAATAATTAATACAGCATATAAAATATTGATAGATAACTGTGAGAATCAATCAGACGAGGTTAGAAAGGATTGGGAAGAGAGATTGGATAAGCAATTCACAAAGAAACAATGGGAGGATATATGTATGTCTCCCAAATATGCAACAAAATTTAGAAGATTTTGGATTTTTGTTTGGAAATCTTTACATAGATATTTGTGTACCCCTAGTAGACTCCAATGATTTTTTTCCTCAGATGGACAGTAAATGTTGGAGGTGTGAAGGGGAAGAAAGAGGTAATTGGGAACATATTTTCTGGGAGTGCAGTGAATTGGCGGACTTTAAGGATTCCCTGCGGGATGCACTGTCAGAGATGCTGGGTGGGCAGATTGGACTGACAAGGGAGATGATTTTTCTGAGCTGTAATACAGAATTGGGATTTCCTAGACATGGTAAAGCCTTGCTGTGTCTAATAATGGGAGCCGCCAAAAAAAGCAATTACTAGAAAATGGAAATCAAAATCTAAACCAACTGTACTGAAAGCAGTGACTATAGTAACAGAGATAAAACAACTAGAATTGAGATCTTTAGAAAAGGGTAGGAGAAAACTATATAGGAAAAAATGGAAATGGTGGGAACAGTATATACAAGGGAAAAATGAGGCTTAAAAGGCAGCAGGACTAAATGAGCTCTGTAATGTTTGAGTAAGAAAGATTGGGTAGATTATAAGTGATGTATAATGTTTACAACTGGGAGTGTGTCAGTTTGGTTTGTGATGTAATATGTTTGCGACTAGGATTGTCTCGGTGTGGTTTGTTTTCATTTATATAAGTTTATGATTGCCTATGTAGTAAGTGATGGTTTAATGAAGATGTTTCTTGTTTAAAACAAGCAGGAATTGAGTAATTTATGTGATATTGCTTAGGTTATATGATATATAGCAATATATGTGAAGTGTAATGTTTATGTTAATATAGTTCGGTTACTTTTATATGGATGTAAATTTGCCTATGTATCAAATGAATAATTCAATAAAGGTGTAACTCACAAAAAAAAGTAGGAACACTAAGAAAGCTTGCATTCACTAAACAGAGACAAATCTGTTTAGATTCCATATTCATCATAAAATGCATAGTAATACAGATTGTATTTTTGCAACTTTTCTCCTTAAGTAAATATATATAATAAATAAACAAAATAAAAAAAGTGTTCCTGATTTGTGGGGGTATTGGCCCTTACAGTAAGGATGAGACCTATGGCTCTCTGACATCCATGTTATGAAGTAATCACCAGCCCTCATAATATTGGTGTTAAAGCGAAGTTTCCAAAAGCCACCATAACAGTGTGAAATGCCTCCTAAATATACTATGCATACTGAATTTTGACAGGCAGCACAGGAATGGAGAATCTATGTCACATCATGGACATATTATTATTATACTCGTACTGTCATACTGCAATAATGCACATTTTGTATTGCCGTTCATATGCTCTTAACACTGTCATAGGACAGTGACACATCAGACTTTTCCTCATGATTTACCCACTTCTTGGGTGATATCAGACATTAATGCATATGTACCACTGCTAAGACAGAAAGATTCAAATAACTCAGAATGAAGGACAAAACCTTAACCATGTACATAGTTGACCTAGATGATACCGAAAGGTGGAGATAATGCTACCTTGCCAATGCCCTTAATTCTATGTGAACTACCCATAAAAATTGTAGCACAGAAAGCGGCACCTGTTTTCAGATTGAATAGGTGTGTGGTTTAGTTTCCAAACAAGTGTGGATTTCTTGAACCAAGTTGTAGAAAACATTTTCAAAGGGGGATGAATGTTATTTTAAGACAGATATTTCACTTATATTGTATATGGAGTGGAGCAGCCATATTTTTTGCAAGCAAATAGTTGTTGTGATTAACAGTAAATTGAAATGATAGATGATAGTGTATTGAAAACAATGATGTTGCTACATATTTATCTCTAGTTTTCTGCTCAGTAAACTTTTCTGACAGTATCTCTCAGAAACTGGGCTCACATACGTTTAAACATATAAACTTTTACAGGACAGCATGTATATTAAATGCTAAGTGGATTGTGGAGTAATATGTCAAAAAAGTATTAAAAGTGCTTTTGCCTTACATTTGTTTGGAAATTCACTTTGGTGAAGGAACTGTCCTTTTATTTTCAGCAGTTTCCTTATGTCATCTTTGGTAAGGGCTGTGTCTGTGATATGTTTTATAGGTGCACAGGTTGTTACTAGGCAATACTGTCCAAGAGACCATTAAGGAGCCTAGTCCCAGTTGTCATGCATTCCTAATTGTTCAAAAAACTAAACTCTTGGAAACAAACACTGGCTAATGTCTCCACTTTTAGTGCAGTAACTGGTGGGAAGCTATGCTGCCAGTCAAATCAGTTCTCTGCCTTTCTCATCTTTCAAGAATAATTTGCTTCCTTTGTAATTAGCTCATGGCAGCTGTGCACTGTCCTTACTGATGATTGCCACTTTTGTTTCCCTTAATGCTGTTTACTGTATACCAACTTAATTGTTTTGTCTGTGCCTGGTTTAAAGCTGGAGCAGTCCTTATCACCTAGTCAGTTATTAAAATAATGCATGAAAAAAAATCCCTGACTTGTATCTGAAAACAGACATATGTGTATTTCATGTATATTTATTTTTAACTTAAAGGTAACCATGGGAAAAGAGAAAATAGCAGCTCCAGCTGATACATCTGAGATCAGTCATTAAATCAGCTCCACTATTAGCACGTCAAATGTTTTAAAAAAATTACTCAAAACTCATTTATCTGATACATCGATTTGCTCTTGTACTGACCCTGGTCAGTAAGTAGCTTACACAGAATAGCCAGTGAAGTTTTTAACATGTCTTGCTTTTCTTTGGCTGAGCTGTGTTAATGAATTTTAATCTTATTACATTAAATTTTAATCTTATTATGCGTATATTATTATTCTATAAACTTTAACTTGTGAATGCAAAGAAGTATCAATTTATGTTTTCTGTTTGTTGCCTACACATATTTTGTATATACCAGGGCATCTGTAATATATGTACTATTTCTCTGTTTTGTATTAAGGTATGTAACTCTGTTATATATGTACTATTTCACTGTTTTTGTATTATGTGGAGCTTTTTTCCCAGGTCTCCACTAACAGTGCACTAGTTGTCCAGTCAGACTACTATTTTGTTAAACATTAGCTTTTGGTTTTGGAAACATTCTGCTTATGGTTCTGGGAGATTTTTTTATTTTTTTTTTGTAATCTAAAAGTAAACCATGATTAGCATGGTACTGTATGCCTTGATTATGCCCGTTTCAGTTTTATTTGTGCAGAACAGAGCACTAAAACAAATGCTAGATGACCACTGGAGCATTGATATCATCCATATTGACAAAATCAAATGGCAAAGATCACAATGGCCCTGATAAATCCAGCACGCATCCAAGTTATGCGTACAAAGTGTGAGTCACAGAGCAAACAAGTACATAAAAAGCAAATGTTTTAAAATGTAAAATGCAAATTGATCTGATGAAGTCCATTTGGTGGAGGAAAGGGCTTATCACACCATACTGAAAATTTCTGATTTTTTTTTTATTGTGGTCTTAAAAGTTACTTTTTTAACTTGTGAGGAGGTCTTTCATTTTTAAAAGCAGAGGTTTGGGTATGTCCTTTGATCTTGCAAAGGAGGAGAAAAAGGAAAATATAACTGACCTGTTAAATACATGAAAAATGCTTAAGCAAACATATTCAAAGTTTGCTTTATCTGTTACAGATTCATGTGCATGTCAAATGTTGGCATCCCACAATTTTTAGAGTGGGTGGGGTTATGTAATTATGCATGCAAAGTGTACGTTAATCAGCATCCAGATTTTTGGCCAGTTGTACGTACTTATCACTGTCCTTTGTCCAGATTTTTGATGATTCCAGGTTGACAGAAATGCTATGGTAGCATTTTTGTAGCATTATAGAGACCATTGATACATAAGTTAAAATGTATGGGGCCTAGTACTAATCCTTGTGGGACATCAGTACTTAATGGCAAGACAGTGGAAAAATCATTTTTCAGTTTCCTGAATCTCTGTGTGACCAATTCTCTTTCACTGAAATTGCAGAACATGTCAGTGTTTTCAGTGGGAGCACACTGAGGTTTCCCAATCCCTCAGAAAATATTATGAGTTGTTACAACTGGAATTCCCAGAACTCTTCAGACATTTTCTCAGGGCTGTCGGCATTGGAGGATGTGTTTGTCATATCCTTTGGTTTCTGGCAACCAGCCTTCTACACCTAAGAAAGCAGATAGAGTGTACAAAGATCCTCAAGTCTTTCAAGTTTTTATACACTAATCCCAGACCTGAGCCAGCTGCTGCCAAACATTTTGTTAATTTAAGCCTTCTCCTTCTGACAGTGATGGTAAAGCTATAGATAAGTCTGTGGACAAACATATGCTTAGCAGCTTTGACATTTTAAAATGTCAGTTTCTTATATTTAAGTTTATTCTGACTAATTGTACAAGTATGAGGAATATTTTATCTGCAGTTTCCTCTTGTGATGAATAATCTGCTTTGTGTGGTTTTGTTTCTTACATTTCTCAGGTCATTACTCATCACTTAAATGTGTTTATGACTCTGTAGATACTGTATCCAGAGCTGTTGCCACTGGTACTGTGCTGAGGAGATTTGCCTGGCTGCATTCTGGAAAAGAATTCTCCTTTGGTTAGAGATTTAGTTTTTGGACCCTCTGCTGGGGAATGTATCAAAAATGTGATGAGAGAAGTAAGCTGATTCTGGGAAATTCTCATGTTTTTTTCAGACCTTCTCCAAATTTTCCAAGGGACTTTCTGCTCTTTTGTCGAGTTTTGACAAGAAACAAATGAACAGTCTCAACAGAATACTGATAAGTAGGCATTTAAAAGCAATGACAGAGGGTTACCAAAAGCTTGACCCCCCCTCCCAGAACAAAGGACAGTCAAATAAGGAAGAATGACTATTTAAGAGACCTTGACCACTCCCCACCCCACCCCCGGCAGTCCTTTATCCCTTCCATTTCTGTGTTTAGCAACAGATTGTTTCAGACAAATGGGTTTTAAAGCTCATACATCTAGGATACAGATGGCAGCGAGAGGAAATTCTTCCCTTCCAGTACATTCTTCCCTTCCAGTACATTCTTCCTCATCCACCAGATTAAGCCTTCTTTTTCCTCCTGTCCTACAACACATTCTTCCTCGATGGGTAATAAAAGCAGCACTTCATTTCTTGTTAGAAAACGAATTTAATTCAAGAATGTTTTAGTGTCAAAAAAGAAAATGTTTTCTTTTCTAAATCAGATTGTGATAATGCCCAAGTTCAAAGTGCTTTCACTTCATAACCTGTTACCCATTCTATCTAATTTGAGTTTTTTCATAACCTAAACTTAAAGATAGGTGTCATTACATTTATTCATCCAAATGTCAAGAGTTTAAGGTTTTGCATCTATGAATCACATTACCAGTTTTTCCTTACTTTTTGAGTTATCTAGTGCTTCAGGAGTGGTGACAGTATCCGGCTCCTGTCAAAGACCATTGCACACTGCAAGGTATCAGTATGTTTTCATATTTAGATGATTCAAAGTGTCAGGAATCTCTCACACATGGGTAAGAGATCTCCTACACAGGTCGAGGTTCCAAGAGAGCATTCAAAATCTTTTTTGACTACATCTCACAGTATTGTGCTTCTGAGTGCCTGCTAGACACTTCAGTACAAAGAGCTTTTCTTCCACATGAAAATGTAGATCTATGGTTTTTCCAATATGGCGGTTGTCTGAAAATACCCTCTCCTTATATCTCCCCTTCCAGATAATGAGTGTTATATCAAATTCATTGAATTCTCGATCATAGACCATACTAATTCAAACCTAAACTCTGGTAGAAGAATCTGAAACTGGAATTTTACATCTTCTTGGGGGAATACTGCTATAGATTACTGCAAATAATCCACTACAAGAGAACAGCGTTCCTACACGTGGATTTTAGAGGCCTGAAGATTTCAGCACTACAGCAATAGACAACGCCTTCCAGAGAACTCAGTGTACTATGCCGAAGGAAATTGAAAACATGGACTTTCAAAACACTAAAGTAAAATTCTCCACTATCTCAAATTCACCAGAAAAAGAAGCTAAAAGACCTAGATCTGCTAAATGTAATCAAGAACTAATAAAAATTCCAACAAAGCGGAAAAATGAAGGAACACTCCAGATCGACGAGCTGAAAAGCACTCTCCTTCCCCTGCACTCAGCGATCCAAGAACTCTCAGAGAAAATTACTTCCTTTGCTCTACAATTAATAAAATAGCTGATCGACTGGATTTAGTTGAAAACAAATCTAAATCAAACGAGATAGAAATTGAGCATTTGAAAGCTGAAATTCAACTCAGAGATAAAACCTTATCTGACATCCAAACTAAGATTATAGATCTGGAGGCCAGAAGTAGGCGAAATAACTTGATAATAAGAGGTTTATCTGAGAAATATGAAACCTATCAACTAACCAAAACCATCACACAAGTTTTTAATACTCTTCTACAAGTGAATAACTCTCCTACTAAATATACCATCGAAAGAGCACATAGAGCCCTACGGAAACAGCAGGCATCTGCACTACCCAGACCCATCTACGTTAGAATGCTTAACTTCCAGGATACCCAAAACATTCTCACCGCTTATAAGAAATCAGTAAATTTCACTTAGAACAACCAGAAAATCAGCATCGCACAAGACCTACCCACTGAAATTAGAGAGAAACGACGCAAGCTCTCTCCATGCTGCTCAGATCTTATAGCCAGAAAAATAAAATTCCAAATGAGGTTCCCACACTCATTATCCTTTATCTTTAAAAAAGTTAAATATACCATGTCAGCACCTAATGAAGCGGACATAATTTTTGTGAAATGCTTTGGATCAACGCCTTCCAGTCATTAATCCCTCTAGCTCCATGTGCTTGATAATATAAGCCCTCAGGATACTTTACAAGCCTTGTTTGGTACCGGTTTTCTGTTTATTCAGCTGTTAATAACAAATCATTTACTCCCTGAACCATCACTAAAGTTACTTCAGTGGGACCATTTATACTATTCTAAGTTGAATGGGGGATCTGTTACCTGTAAGCACACGGTCAGATTTTGATGGTTGCTCACTCAAAACCGGAAATGCTAAAGTAAACTTCCATCACTTCTACGAAGGAACTCCATTATCCACAACATCGGACTTATAAGAGGTCTTTACTATGCCACTCTTAAGAACTTTGAATCCCATCTAAATGACTTGTTTAATAGAGCGAGAGGTATTTATTATTCAGATAAGCTCTAACTAGTTATTAGGTCCTGATCAAACTGGAACTTTACTGTTCTACTTGCAAACTTGCACCTAGAATGTTACCCATGCATTTAAAAGTGGCATAAGACTCATGATGAATACTCTGCATTAACCTCCATATTTTATCTACTATTCAATGTTATTTTAGATCAGATAAATAATAGGACATTTTATTTTTAATACCTGCTCTACAATCCCGGTCAAAATCAATAGTAGTCTTATTGTTCTAATATAAAATAGAACAGTTTCTTGCCCTAGTGAGCAGAACCCCAGATCACGAACATTAGAAAGTGGATACATTTACTGGACTACCTACTGATGTAGTTGTTTTGGGGATAGAGATCCATTTGGATCCTCATCTGATATTCGTTAGATAAACAAGTTTTTATTTTGTATGTAACTATATCCTTACCTATAGACTCGCCTACAGGGGAAATTTGAGTAATCGTACAGAAGTGGGATACATACCTGCATGTCTTAGATAGGTTTGGTCTTAGTCTAAGTATATTCCATCTTAAAGAAAGTGCCTCACTTAGAACTCCCATGACCAGCCTGTATAAAATCAAATATCATCCTATTCATTGTCTGGACCAATGATGTTTATTGAGCTGTGCGATTCGGACTGCATTGCAACTTGGTGATTATGTGAGGAATCCTCTCCTTCTCCAATTAGAATAAGCTCCAGTGAAATTAATATGCCAAGTAAATAAAAGCTATGAACTTAAATGAGGAATCTAAAACGGGATATTTTCAGTATATAGTAAAATGTTAAGCCTCAGTTAGGTCTATGTATCTTGGTTCGGGAATCAAGTCAAATTTTACAAGCCCGAAATATTGTACAAGTAGTTTGATTTTAGACACATGCTGTCTTAGAATTGTCCAAGCGGAAAATGTTTTACATCCCACAGATCTGCCATCTGTAAGGATAAGAGATACAGAAACCTGATAGAAAACTGGTAGCTTGCTGTACTTTATTAGGGATGCACACACATTATCACTTAAAAGCTTTTCCACTGTCTTCTAAATGGATTTGCTACACATTCTGGCAACCTATGCTAGTTATACTAGAAAACAAGCCAAACTTGCATACATGCATTCATATCAACCTGAAGTATGTGGGCATAACTGCTCTTACTATCATAGTCTCAACATTCTTTTTACAATCCATGGAGAAAGGGCATTAAATATTTGACCCGACAACTTGGATGATAAAATGTTATTTATTAGTCAATGCTCATATGCAAGAGATAACGTAGAAGGTGCTGCCAGGATGAATGGGATCACTGGTATGCAGTATTAGTAGAATGAGATTGCCATTTTTGGTAAATTCATTGTTATTTGCTCACTAGAATGTCAATCAGGAGACTACTCCTCACTTCATTGCTTATATACTGTTAAAATGCTTTGACCCTAATTATTATCACTTCATTGTTGAGCTTCTAATAGTTTGAAATATATCTTAAATTATAACATTGGTTCACTTTGATTGAAATTACTTGTATTGTTATCGAACATAGACTGCAAAGAAAAGCATTTAAAGCTTACGTCACTATGCAATACATAGGTATGATAAACTCTTATACCATCTATACACGGTTAATGAATAATGATTATATCTAGTTATTCTAATAGATGCCTGTGTAACTGCTTTTTGAGCTTAGGGAGGCTTCATAATAAAATCCCCTGGAAAACTACCTATAGAGAACTGTACAGTTAACCAAACCAATTGATGTAGGGTAAACATCCTTCATGAACCATCCCCCTTAACGTTAATCTTATGTTGGGGGAAGCTATATGGATATGATAAGGGTTTTGGATGACTTGTGAGGGAATTACAGTGATATTGTATATTAATTGTAGATATTGTTTGTATTTCTTGATCCTTTATTACACCTCCTTTTTAATAAGACTGTATTTTTATAGTGTACATAGTTTTCGTCCTCTCTCAATGGTAGGAAGTATGTGGCTAGGCATGGGGTTAGTATTGAGAGAGTGTTGTGCCATCAATGTTTGTATTTATATTCACTACAAATTCACTAAATCTACTCTTTGCAATTATTCTATATCTCAAATACTCTCGTATGGACTACCTACTCATGTTAAATAATGATTAACAAGTGGAATATTCTATCCTGGAATATTAGGAGGCTCCAATCAAAAGATAAAAGGAATTTGGTATTACACTTGCTCTATAAATCCCAGGCTGAAGTGTGCTTTATACAGGAGACTCATATGAGAAACGATGAATGGGAAAAGGAGAATAATAGAAAATGGGTAAAAGAAATTATAACCTCGGGTAATTCCAGTAACTCTAGAGGAGTCGCTATCATCATTAAAAAATCCTTTAAACCATCGATTATTGACCGAGGGATGGATCAGGAGGGCAGATGGTGTTTCTTTACATGTCTAACCCATGAATTAAACAAACCGATCCTATTCCTAAATATATATGGCTCATGTTCGGGTCAGCAATGTTTTATTATTAATATTTACAACCTTCTTCTTAAATTCCCTAACCATATGTTTTATTCTAGGGGGTGATTGGAATATGGTCATTGACCCCAATATAGACAGAACAGGCAAACCGACTTCCCTGAACCTTCAGGGCTCCCTAGTCTTAAAAGAATTAATCTTGGATTTTGATTTGATTGATCCTATCTCATTTGAAAGCGACCCGGGGAATAATAATAGCTTTACCTATTATTCAAAATGTCACCATTCTTGGTCATGCATAGACTTCTTTTTAATTTCAAGTGCTCTATCTAATGACCAAACCAAATTCAGAACTGAACCGAGATTCTTATCTGACCATTCAAAAATAATACTGGGGTTAGTTCCTACAGTTAACTCATTCCCAAAGTACAAAAATTATAATTGGTCACTAAATAGTAATTTACTTAGAGAACAGTCAGTAGTTGAGGAAATCACACTTACTATTAAAGAACTTTTCGCACCCCATCGAGACATGAATATTCCATTTGACATCAGGTGGGCTGCATGTAAAGCTGTAATGAGGGGAATATTCATTAAGAAAGCTACTTATCTTAAAAAACTTAATAAAGTTAGGGAAGATGAAATTAGATCAGAAATCAAAACCTTGGATGATAAACTCCGGAAAAAGTTCTCTCCAGAGATAGAAAAACAATTATTTATCAAACAAAAGGATCTACTGGAACTCCAGCAATCCAACTTCTCTCTTCTAGAACTTCGATATATTGCCAAATACTCTGAAACTTTACAAACTCCATCTAAGGCTCTTGCCAGATTGGTAAGTTGTTCACCCAGAGCCCCTAGAATTACATTGATTAAACATTGTAACACTCTGTATAAGTCGAACGCACAAATCATTCATCTGTTCCATCAAATCTACAGTGATATCTATGCACTCAACACTACTCTACCCTCACAGAACGAGATGAGGGAATTTTTAGACAACCTCTCTTTCCCAAAATTATCTAAAGCCCAGAGGAACAACCTCATAGCTCCAATCATGAGCTCAGAGATCCACAAAGCTATTGATAATCTTAAACTAGGGAAAGCTCCGGGCCCAGACGGGTTTACCTCCGAGTTTTATAAATCTTTTAAAACTAAATTGGTGCCCATTCTTTTACAACTTTATGAGCATATTACAAACGATGGAATCTTCGACAAATATATTAATCACTCCAAAACTATCCTAATTCCTAAAAACACCCTTGATATACCACAAACTTAAATAACTTTAGACCAATCTCTATTATGAATGTGGACATAAAATTTTTTACAGCTATCTTGGCCAATAGACTTAAAAAGATGATGCACTCCCTAATTTCTTCTGAACAATCCGGGTTCACGACCAACAGACATACTTGAGATAATTCCCTAACTTTAGAATCGATGATAAACATTACAAAAAGGGAAAGAAATCCTATTTATGCATGGGTAATAGATGCTAGTAAAACTTTTGACAGGGTCAATTGGGATTTTCTATTCATGGTACTGTCTTCTTTTAATATCCCTTCTGAATTTATCAGTATTATTAAAACATTGTATCACAATTCCTACACGAGATTATACATTAATGGACAATATTCACAACCAATAAAAATTGCGAATGGAACCAGACAGGGTTGTCCTCTCTCACCTCTATTGTTCAACCTATATATTGAACCTTTATTTTTACTTTTAACACAGCAAACATATCATTCGATCCCTAAATTCTTTAACACCAAAGTGAGTCTAACTGCTTTTGCGGATGACTTGAACCTTTACTTTGAACATCCACTGACTGACATGGGAAAGCTAGTTAGATCCTTGAATACCTTTGCCGATATAGCTGGATATCAAATAAATAAAAATAAATCCTTCATCTTCCCGATTAACCCCCTAGTTCATAAAAATTATCTATTCCCAGACATATCTGCTCGTATAGAGTACTCCCTTAAATATCTAGGAATGCACTATGACCACACTTCTTCATCTATTTTACAATCTAATTTATCCAAAACCTGGATCTCCAACTCCCAGGATATCTTAAGATGGCAAAAATTGAACCTCCCAATGCTCACCAAAACCTCTATCATTAAGATGAATGTCTTTCCTAAACTTCTCTACCTGCTAAACTCCTCGTTCTCTTCCTCTCCAATTTCGCTCTTTAACAAAATTCATAAAGCCTTCGCAAAATTTATATGGCACCCTAAATCGGTCAGGATTTCATATCAAAAGCTCACTTTACTGAAAAAAACAGGGGGGATTAGCGATGCCCAATCTACTTCTATATTATAAAATCATTCAAGCAAATAGAATTTACACAATTGCAAAATATCTACCAAACTCTACCATTTGGTCTCCGCTATGGGTTAAACTATGGTACAACTATACACTAGCCAATAATATCAACCCTAAGGCATTACCCTTTTTAAATAAATGCAACCTCAAAAAATTAAATCTTCTCCCCACTCTTAAGGGACTAATAAAAACTTTCCAAGACTTATTCCAATATATTAAACTGGAAAACACCCTCCTCCTATTTTAGCCTTTCCATCTTAATCCGAATATAACCTTGAACAATAAAATGATCAAACTGAATGATTTCCCATTAATTAAAGACTTTACCCTATGGGGATATACATAAATATATAACCTCTTATCTTTAACTGACTTACGAATGGCTTTGGGTTTATCTAAAAAACATATCTCTATCTTGAGACAACTTAGAGAACTTACTCTATCCATAATTCACAACTTCCCGAGCACTGAGGAGGAACAGAAACAGGTAGAAACCCTTCTCCAAAATCTAACCTATAAGAAAAACATGATCGCAATAGCGTACAGATCCTTTTCCAACTTTTCAAATCAAGGGAAAATTGTTCTTGCAGAATATTGGGATCATCAGGGGAACAACCTCATAATGAATCAGAAATTACTGGCTATTAAACATAGTCTGATGTTCTCACCATATAAAAAGCTTCTTTATACACAATTCTTGATCTTTAACAATTTATACCTTACCCCCAGTTAATTTAAACAAATTTGATCCCAGTCATTCCACTGTATGCTCCTGCTGCTCGTATCCATATACTGATTTGGTACATATATTATGGTTTTGTAAATATGCATACAACCTCTGGTGTTCACTTAAAGTCTGTTTAGAGAAAATGGGTTACCATAAATCTGCACTTACCTGGGAAATGGCGCTACTGCATATTACAAATATTCACATGCCCAAAATCAAACTTCATGCCCTAATCATTATTTGTCTTTTGATCAAATATTATATTACTAAACACTGGTTGGATCGTACTAAACTTAGATGGAAAGATTGTAAGATCTTACCTATTCAGTACATTCGATCTCATAAGTTGTTATTAAGTAATCCTAGTAGACGGAAATACTACCAGAAACTATGGGATTTCATTTTTCTGCTTTTATCCAATGATTAGTAATCTTTCTATAACAATTCCTACTTATTCTTCCTAATTCCTTCAATATAGAGTATTTGTAGTCTTCAAGGTGATTTGTAGTATATTAAGTTAATTTTTTTATCTAGCTTCTATTATTGACTTGTTTCTATTTATACTTGGGAAGCTTGGCACGTTTGTATATTAGTTGTTTTTGGAAACATCTGTTTTTTTTTTTTCCCCCCCAGCGGGATTATCCCACCTTTTTTGCCTCCAATGTTGTATATTTGTCTTGTTTTGATATGAAATTAATAAAGTTGTGTTTTAAAAAAAAATGTAGATCTAGATTTCAGTCTATTGCATGGGTTTCCACTCAAACTTCAGTCATGGAGAGGGAGCATCTCAGGATTCTAGGACTCTTGGCATCCATGAGTCTCATGATATCTCTTGCAAGACTCCACATGAAAAAGATACAGTGATGTCCAAAGTCTGTTTGGTCCTAGCACCAACATTCATTATATTTTTCAAATTCCAGATCTTAATCCCTGTGCAGACTAGCCTTGCTAATATGGGATATAATGCCACTCTACAGACATTTTACATACTGTTAGGGAAGAATTGTGTAGCAAACAAAGCTAAGCAGGACTGGGAGAGACCCTCATAAACAGAAGCTGAATCAGGGAGTCTTCCAAAATATGACAGATCTGTGCAGAACACCAAGTAGATCTGCTTGCCTCCTGTTTCAACAATCAACCGGCAAAATTCTGTTCCAGGACTCTATACAAGAATATCTAGAAGACAGATGCTTTTTCTTTTATTGGACAAAAATTTTCCTTTATGCCTTTCCACTGATTTCATGGGTACTTCTGAAGACTCCAAAGAACTCACCAAAGATCATTGTGGTGACTTCCTTCTGGCCCAAGCAGCAGTAATTCTCCCTTCTTTTGGAATTTCCAGGGGCAATTGCCACAAGCTTCCTCATATAAGGTCAGGAATGTTTGATACATCCTGACCCTAAACAACCACAACTGACTGCCTGGATGATATTGTTTTAATTCCATTTAGGCATCTTTTATTCTGAGGAAATGCAGCAGGTATTAATGGAGGCATTAAAGCTTGCTACTAGAAAATCATACATTAGCAAATGGAAAAGGTTTTCTAGTTGGTGCCAGCAAAGACCTAGCACTTATTCAGGGCAACTGTTTCTCTGGTTTTGCAATATTTGTGTGAGTTACTGTCCCATGGACTGTCTTACTTCTTTGTCAGAGTGCATCTATTGCCACTTAAGCAGGTCTGCCCATAGATCCTGCTCTTTGAATACAGTCTCGTATCAAAGTGTTTTTGAAAGGGGTTCTGCATAAGAAGCCTCCCAGAAAACCAGTGGCTTCTCCTTGGGATCTTATGTTTTTTTTTTTTTTTTTGCTGTTGCTAGATAAGCTAATACTTGCTCCATATTAACCAGCTCATCGGTCTGACTTTTGATGTTCTTAACATGGAAGACCGTTTTACTCATTTCTCAGACCTCTGCAAGAAGAGTAAGTTGTAAGCTCTTGTGGTGGGTCAATATTATCTAATTTTCCACAGTTTCCTTGAGAACTAATCCTTCTTTTATGCCTAAAGTTGTATCCAGGTTTACACTAATCCAATCTATAAATCCTCCTGTCTTCATTCCTGAATCTAAAAATGAGGGGAAAAGAATACATCATATCATGGATGTCCACAGACAACTGAGATACTATATTGACAGAACTAAATATTTCAGAACTTCTGATCAGTTGTTTATTTCTTGAGAAATGGTAAAAAGAAAGGATAGCCTTTGTCAAAACAGACTATTTCTGAATAGTTTCTTAGGTTGTTACCTTTTGTTATTCCCATCACAACAAAACTGTTCCATGCATGGTCAAGGTACATTTTACCAGGGTTTTAGCTTCATTTATGACTTTTTGGAAAAGTTTGGATTCTAGAAGTTTTCTAGAAACTGTAACTTGGTCTTCTGTGCATACTTTTACAAAACATTATATTCTAGATTTTTTTACCATGTCTAGGACAAGGTTTGCTACAACCATTCTCCAGGGGCTCCTGAACGCTTTTCTTTTCTTCTCCTAGTTGTTTTATGCTATGGTAACTTACCAGTGTGGCTTAGACTACTACAACAGTGATCATAATGAAGAATGTAGTATAGTTGTGTAAGTAAATTTACCATAACAGTAGATTTTTGAATTATGCTACTGCAGTAGCTTCTCTTTCCATCCTTCCCCTTATTTTTGTCAGGGTGTGGACATATATTTTTTCTTTTCTTAGCAATGTTCTCTTAGGCTTAGCCCTCCCCCCTTTCAGTTGTCATGAAAGCTATAAAGGCCTTGGCATCCGATTTTGACTTTTAGTCAGTTCATCTTGAGCTGAATAACAGGCTGGGCATGTGGAAGGTGCTCTGAAGCTTTGAAATCTGGCTGGCTGTTAATTTCTGTGCGGGATATAACCCATATAGATTAGCCTACTGCAGCAGTGATCATGCTAGCACCTAATGGTTTGATTAGTTTGCTAAAGGACACTTATTATTACATCTCTATATCCACATGCTTCAAAAAACTTTGCAGATTCTCTGTGTCTGGGTCACATTATCAGATATCCTTCCACATCACTGTTGCAGTATTCATAACCTGAGTGATCTACTGCCAAGGATAGCCCAATGTCTCCAGTAAATCAAAGTCTTTAGTATTTATAGGCATCATACATCACATGTACACTCCTCGCAGAAGGCATAGGGCATAAGGGTAACATACATACACATACACACACACACACACACACACACACACACACACACACACACACACACACACACACACACACACAATTTCTCTGCCACCAGTCTGAACACCATTGTTGAGCATCAGTCGGAATGCTCTTCTCCTGCGCTGATTATCGCGCCATGTTTCATATAAGTGCCCCATAGGTGTTTCTTCTTATCTTTCTTTTTAATTTAGTCCTATTGGGTTCATGACATCCATAAAGGGAAAATGTTAGTGTGGGAGGCAGGTTTTTGTCCATAAGTTCCTATGTAGTCATCCCTCCTCTTTATCTATTTAGCTTGAAAACCAGCATCTTAAGCTGTTGGCTCAAGGTTATATGGAGGAATCATCCCGTCCCAAGGGTCAGCTGTCTGCCAAGAAAAAGCCAAAAAAATAATAGATCTGATATGGCTGCTGTCCAGCCTCCCTCAGACGTCTCTTTTGAGGTTAGCTAAAGCCCAGAGGATCATCTGGTGGTTGCCTCAGATTCCTCTGCCCCAACCCTGTCAGAGGCCAGCATGGATCTGACTTCTCACACATCCTCTGAAGCTTTACAAACGTCTGCTCCTGACATCGGGGGGATCCTCTGCTAATTATATCTGAGGGACTGAGGTGGATTCCGCAGATTTTTGGGAGGAGATCCCTGCTACACTTATTGAATACACCAGGGGTCTCACTCTCAGAGGGTATTTAATGTGAACGTCTTGTAGAAAAAGAAACTGAAAACTGAGCATAATTCCCTGTAGTGAAAGATTCCCAATGTGAATGGCAATATTTTACGCAGGGGATATTTAATGCTTTAATGTCTTTAAAGTCTCTTCAAGGGTTGTTTGTGCCTGGCCCTCTATGGTCTTCTACTCCTCTTAAAACACCTAGAGAACTAGATTTTTCAGATGAGGGTATAGATTCTGGTGAAGAATCCCTGCTTACTCTTCTCAAATTCCTTCCCCCTTGGACTATGGTTCAGAGGAAGAGGATTCTGATAGTCCGTGTTCCCCTTTGGAGGAGATCTCTTTTGGTGATACTGCTGCCCACATGATGCATTCAGAAAAGGCACTATGAGCTGTTCCAGATGGAGTCTCCTAAGCCATCAGCTGTTCCGCCTGTTCTGGCTGCCCTCCTTGAGTACCTTTTCAGCAGATTCCGTGGCCCCTGCTTATTAGCCAAGAAACCCGTTAGATGTACAAGGTGAATGAGTAATGTAAATACCTTTATAAATGCCTTTCTACTGATCCTTCTGTAATGTATGTCTCTTCCGACAAGCCCTCCAAGATGTTTCCTTCTAACAAGGTTCTCTCTTCAGATAAGGATAGCAGGGCTATGGAGAAGATGGATAAAAAGGTTTACACTGCTGATACTTTATACTTTCGGGCTATACTTTATACTTTTGGGCTATCAGCTGGCAGACTCATATGATCAGGTATGTTTTGGCCCTCCTTCTCAGGTTTCCAAAGTGGTTTCTGACCTTCATGATTCTGAAGGAAAGCTTTTGCCCTTTTCCTGTTGGGCTGTGCCTCTCAAGTTGCTCATCACTCTATCAAATGCAGTTAGGATGTAGCAGATGCCTCCTACAGGGCTACTGTCTTTGGTTCTGTTATGCCTTGTTGCTCTTGGCTTCATCTGCAGACTTTGCTTGAAGACATTAAGGCCAAACCTTTGGCTGCTCCTCTGGATAACAAAACTCTTTTTGGTGCTGCTGCTGCTGAACTTTTCATGTCTCTCAAGGATAAGGATAAAGCCTTGCAGGAGTTGAAACATATGTTTGTTTCTCCTATTCCTATGTTTCAGAGGAATTACCCCTTAAAAATCTGCTTTTGTTTGTAGGCAGTCTTGCCCTCCGCCTAAGGGAAAAAAGGGTTATAGATGTGTGCCTCCTGCTAAGTCTACTCAAACCCCTACCTCCCAGAAACCTGCTTTTCAGGATAAGTTAGGTTCCCTCTGACAATTTGTTTCTCCTTTCCCTCAGCCAGGTTCCCTTATCCCTCCATCTTTTCCTCTCACTTCCAAATTGGTTAAAGATCACAAGAGGCTCTTGAGTTCTGTCCATTATCTGCTAGGGATATTTCATGGTTTGGAAATCCCTTTCTCAGGCATCTGTCAACCTCCTTGGGAACATCTTCCACTTTTTCACAGAGGTGCTCCATTCTTTTTTGGTCCAGGGTACTATTCAAGCTGTGCCTCCAGTCCAGGTCAGGAGGGGTTTTTATTCCAGAATGTTTTTGGTTCTCAGAAAGGATGGCACTTGGAGACCAGTTCTGGATCATTCCCAGCACAACACCTTTCTCAACATTTCTTCCTTTGGAATGTTGTCTGCTTAGACTGTATATCCCCTTCTTCTACCCCAAGACTTTCTGGTCTCTCTGGACCTCAAAAATGCCTAACTTTACATTCCCATCCATCCCCTTTTCAGGAAATGTTTGCATTTCTCTGTTTCTCCCTTGCATTTCAAGTTCTCTGCTTTGCCTTTTGGCCTTTCTACTGCTCCAAGGGTATTCACCAAAATGCTCTTCTCCTGTCATTGCCTTTTGCAGTATGAGAGGAGTTCAGATATTTCCCTATCTGGATGATATGTTGTCAAAGGAAAAACAGCTTAAAAAATTATCAATACACAGCAGGTTCAGGTTAAGGTACTTTAATCTTGCGGCAAGGAGACAAAAACGTGTTAATACAGAATTTGTCTAACTAAAATCAGGAAGTGAAACCATCTTTATACATTTTTTACAAGACATTGCCTACTATCGCTGACGTAGCAGATCACCAGTTCATAATATTGTTTCATTGCAGTTGTTTTTCCCATATTTTCCGCTGACTCTACAAAGTTTTATAAAAAATCTTTTGAAAAACAGTGTGGCCTTGATGACCACTGGTTAGTTATAACTTTCTACTTATGCAATGTTACCATTCAAGGTACTATGGCTAATTCGAGCACAAAGCAAGTACAGATTCTTGAAGCAGTCTTTTGTCTTTCGTAGTATCAAACTTTCCTGCAGCTGGGTGTATTCCATGGTGACTCGGGAGATTCCACCAGTACTCCTTCCTTAAGTAAAGCTGCTATAATAGGTTTGATTCCTATTCCTGCATCTTTTCTTAAGGGATACTGTCTCTTTTGTGGTCTAAATGCTGATTTTGGCGTGATAGTAATTGGTCCTGCTGTGCGAATAAGTCCTACATCTGATTTTCCTGTTGACCAGAGAGTTTCTGGTATGGTTCATAAGGCTTTTTCTTCCTCTTCTATTAAGAGTGCTAATCAGCTGTCCTCGCTAGACTGCAAGTGTACAGCTGGGTGTGTCCGTGTTATCCAGTTTAACTTCTGCTTTTGTACTCCCTGTTCGGACAGTTCTAATTCTGTCTGTTTCTCCCATCTGGTGACTTTTTCTCCTAGGTCTGCCCATTTCACATTTTTGTCCTTAGTCAAGCTGAGATGTGGTAATCTATTAGATTTATAATGTGCAAAGAATTCCTGGGGCAATGAACAGCTAACTACACTGTTCCCCTCTGTGTCCCAGTACAGATTTCGCAATACTAATCTGTTTGCACGGTTTTTAAACAGTTCTTGTTCATACTCTCTATCAGGTCCTGGTGCGTTACAGTAATACAGAGTACAGTGCAACAAATGTTGTTTGTCAGTGTCGAGGGGATCTTACTGATGGCTAAATTCATCAATTCTTCAGTTACTGCCCCTGGGCCAGTCGTAACCAAGTCCTGGCTGTACCAAGAAAATGTCTCACCCTCCGATCGCACTGCAAAGGTATCAATTTGCCGCTGTGCTTCCATACTCTGCATAGTTGGAACTACTGCTATGGCAAATAACTGCATAAGGTCTCTGCCCAAAAGGTTTACTGGGCATTTTGCAGAAACAACAATTTTGCATTTCTGGGTCATCCCTGAAACAGGGTCAGTTATTGTTATATTATGGGAGAGTGGCTCCCGATACAGCTGTCCATTAGCTGCTTTTACTAATATGTAATCAGGTGATTCTGAATTTTCTGGTAGCTTAGAAGGATGTACCAGGGTTCGTGATGCCCCTGAATCACACAAAAATTTCACTTCCCTCCCCTCTACCAGAAGTATAACTTCGGTTTTGTATCTGCTAAATAAAGCTCCAAGCTCAATAAAGCTAAGTCTAAAATTTCATTGTCTTCACCATCGGTGATTTCTTGCACATCCTCTATTTCTTCTGTCACATTCTCTACCCCCTCTATCACATTTGCATTTGTCTTTTCTTGGTTATTCCCTTCTAGTGATTCCTGGCTATCATATAGTCAGTCCTCACCCTCCTTATCTTCCGTGGCTACCTTCTTGTTTTGCTTGCAATCCCTTGCTAAGTGTCCTTTTTTACAGCATTTGAAACATTCACCCCTTTTCTTTCTCTCTTCAAACTCTTTTGACCGCTTATCAGATTGTTTGTTTCCCTGGGCATTTTTCTTGCCCTTTTTCCCGGACTGTACTACAAAAACTTCTGCTCCGTCTTCTACAGAAAATACTTGGGCTTTCTTTTTCTTTTTGCTATTAAAATGCCTTTCGGCATGCGTATCATACTCTAGTAATGACTGTAATCTACTTGTACGGTGATCTACCATGTGTTTTGTAATAAAGCTACTGATAGGTGTAATACTACCTTTCAAAAATGCATTCTTTAACTGTTGCTCATATGGGGAATCTTGTGTTTGGTCTTCAGGTACCTGCATTCCACAATGGTTATTAAAACATTCTAGTAATCTGGCATAATATCTGTCAACAGTTTCACCTTCTTGTTGGTTGCATTGATTAATGCATGTCCAGTCTGCCATAGGCTTCCATTTCTCAGAGATTCGGTCTGTAAGACCTTTCACTCTGTTGTCTAGCTCTGTGCTACTATGTGGGAGTGGCTTACATTCTGCGTCACGGGGATTCCAGTTGCCACTGATCATGTGCCAATCTGGACCCACAATTTGTCTGACTACTTTTTCTACTTCTTCTCCATTTAGGTTATAACTTAACCTCATGCCCTGTAAGTCTTCTAAGAATTTTCTAAAATTAACTTTCGGATGGGGAATTCCCTCTGTGACTTTCCGGATATCTTCCGGTGTCCACGGTCTATATACCAGGAGAGTTGGGTCCTGCCCTTCCTGTCCTGCCTGAGGATTTGGTACTTCTATGAGTGGGCATATTTCTTCTTCACTCATAGAACGTGAATTTCTGTTCATTGGATGTAATTCAATATCCCCCCTTAATGTACGTGTTCGAGACCTGGTCTCGACGGGATCTCTGACAAACGGTTTTGGTTTCGTGGGGATAGCTGGATATAGCGGAGGTGGATCAACTTGTCCACTCGCTTCATATTCTGGTAAAGGGAGCGGAGGAGCTGGGGGGGGGGCCGATGCTATTACCAAGTTATTGTCTTCTTTATCTAAGAACATTGCTTTTGAATTGTTACTCTTTTGTTCCCTACGATTTGCTTCCTCAATCCACCTGTGTGCCTGAGGAATTCCTAATTTACGCTGCTTTTTAACCCGACTTCTTGCATCGGTTTTAAGCTGTTTAACAAGTTTAATAAGCAAAGATTTTTCTAGTTTGCCATCAAATTTATATTTATTAACCCATTTTGCATAATATTTAACATTATCAGCACATTGTAATTGCATGTATTTTGCATCTTCGGTTAACGGTGGTTCTTGGGATCTTTTTGTGCACTTATTACCCATATTATCCTGTCTAAAAAAGTCTGTTACGTAACCCTGCTTATCCTTTACGTGGTATCACGATTTCTCTTTTTCACAGTTTATCTAGAATAACTGCCTACCTACTCTGTTTCCCTGATCTATGACAAGAATGCAATCTTTCTGTCCCTGACTTGTACAAAAACAAATCTAACAGACAATGCAAATCAAGTCCCTGATCTAAAACAGAAATAAGGTAAAACTACACCTCACCTGAGCCTCTGTGACTGATCCTGCTGACTTGAGGAAGTACCATTAACTCGTCCTTTCAGTCGCAGATCAGAAAAGTGGCTGGCCTCTTTTGAACGACAATTCAGTCGGAGGTCTTTCGGAATAGAAGAACCGATGTGGTGTCTTCCCCATACGGTTTCATGCCACTTGGCCCATCTGACCTGGGGCAAAAAGCGAGCGTCTCCGGCTCAAAGGACCAAATCTGTCAAAGGAAAAATAGCTTCAAAAATTATCAATACACAGCAGGTTCAGGTTAAGGTACTTTAATCTTGCGGCAAAGAGACAAAAACGTGTTAATACAGAGTTTGTCTAACTAAAATCAGGAAGTGAAACCATCTTTATACATTTCTTACAAGACATTGCCTACTACGGCTGACGTAGCAGATCACCAGTTCATAATATTGTTTCATTGCAGTTGTTTTTCCCATATTTTCTGCTGACTCTACAAAGTTTTATAAAAAATCTTTTGAAAAACAGTGTGGCCTTGATGACCACCGGTGTTAGTTATAACTTTCTACTATGCAATGTTACCATTCAAGGTACTATGGCTAATTCGAGCACAAAGCAAGTACAGACTCTTGAAGCAGTCTTTTGTCTTTTGTAGTATCAAACTTTCCTGCAGCTGTGCATGTTCTCATAACACGGACAGAGCTAATTATCCAAGTTGAATAACATCATAGAAAACAGTATTGTTCTTATTTAATTTCCTGACCTAGCAGATAACCACCTGCTTTTCAGTACATTTCCAAAAGGCATAAACATGAATTTTGCTGTGCTAGCAAACTAGGTCAGAGTGCATCTTGCAGTTTCAGAAAGCACAATTTCAGAAAGCATTTCTGCAGTTTCAAACAGAACTATAAAATAGAATGAAATGTGTTAACCCTTTTTGCTTCTAATAAGCACTAAACACATACATTAATATATATTTTTCTGACATATGTGCATTCAAGTGTCTTCCCCCAGTGCTGTGCTTCAGGATCTCCAGTTTACTATCTCCCTGTTACAGAGTCTGGAGCTTACCATAAACTTCCAGAAATCAGTTCAGACACCTTATCAGGACCATATTTTCTTCAGTTCAGGCTTCAGACCATCCCCATGCTAGCATCTCTACCTGTCCCCAAGACCCTGCCCCCCACTGCCTTTCCCCATTCTTTTCTTCATCCTGTAGCATCAGTCACAGACAGGGAATTTCTCATGATCCTTGGGTTCAGGGTTTCCAGCATCCTCATGCTTCCTCTGGAAGGCTGCACACGAGAAATATTCAGTGGTACCTCCAGTCATTGTGGCTTCAACATTGCTACCCCTCTGGACTTCCCATTACCATTCCTTCCTCAAGTTTGTGCTTCAGTGGTGGATTCATCAACTTTTTCTTAACCCATGGTTCCTTTACAAGCTCTAGTCCTGACTCGAGAGTTCTTTACAGATGCCTCAGACAGAGGATGGGGGGCCTACTTTGGCTCTCTCAAGGTTCTGGGTCTCTCTGGCTTCTTCATCAGAGGTCAGACCACATCAATACACAGGAGATGAGCAACCTGCTTCTAGCTTTTCAAGCTTCTCTTTCCCTGTTTCATCCCGGGCCCCTGAATATTTTCACAAACAACACCACAGTGATGTGACATGTCAACAAGCAAGAGGGTAGACATTCCTATCTTCTTTGCAGACTTACTCTTCAGCTCTAGGATCTAGCTGTCCCATATCAAGTGACTCTTCAGGTAGTTCACATTCCCCAGGAGTGCAGTCTAGTGGCAGAACCTTTTGAGCAGGTCCAGCACACAAGCTGGGGTATTCCTCAGGTAGATCTTTTTGCCATCCCTCTGAACAGACAACTTCCTGTGTTCTGTTCCAGAATCCCAAGTCCTCTAGCTTGGAAAGTAGATGTCCTGTCTATTCCTTGGAAGGGGATGTTTCTATATGCCTTCCCTCCCCTTCCTCTGCTACAGCAAGTCTTGCACAAAATCAAGCAGGACACTCTCAAAATCTTGCTAGAGACTCCCTTTTGGCCCAGACAGCATTGGTTCCCCTTCTTTCTGATTTAGCCAGGTGAAATTACAACAGGTTACCTCACCAAGTGGATCTGCTCGCACAAGACAGGGAGTCTCTTGTCTATCCTCACTTGTCCACTCTTCAACTGACACTGTGGGTGATAGGGTTTTGATCCCTTTTATGCACCTTTTTTCTGAGGATATGCTTCACTGCTGCAGGAGGCCAGGAAACCCACTACCAGGAAATAATATATGTCCAAATGGAAAATATTTTCTGTCTGGTGCTCCTCTTGCCATCAGGATCCTCCTGTCTGTGGAGATTCCTCTGGTTCTCTCTTTTGTGTGATCTGCTCCACACTGGGTTAGCCTATGCTTCAGTTAAAGCTCACCTGTCAGCAGTTTCTGCTTGTCTGTGGTTGACTCTTCTCTGGCTTCTAGATTTGAAGTCAAGCAATTTCTTAAAGGCGTCCTTCATATCAGGCATCCCAGGAAGCCTATTCTGTCTTCCTGGGACCTCAATTTCGTACTTGAAAAATTGACTAAGGATTCCAAGATGGTGGTCGCCTGGTGAACTGCATCTACACTGAGCTCCCTACCTTATTAGTCTTACCTCAGTTTCTATACCTTTCAAAAGCCTAGGGACGTTCTATCGAATAAAGGAATCGACTACAGCATCAAAAATCAAACCATTCAGGACTTGCAGCTATAAAGAAAGTGTCTAAATCAACTGTATATCCTATATCAGCTTTCTAAGTCTTGTACTTACTGTGTTCCAGAAGGCCTCAATTTACTGCAGCACTCTGAAGACCACATGGCTAGACAGCAAAAATCTTCAAATGACCCTATTATAATGGAAACACAGAAAAATTGACTAAGACTCCTTTTGAGCCTGCTTCTTCAGCTTCCTTACAGAATTGTACTTGGAAGACTGTTGTTCTTTTGGCTCTCACTTCAGCCAAGAGTGTCTGAAGTTCAAGCTCTCATGGCTGTTCCTTCTTTCTTAGTTTTACACAGAGAAAAGGTGACTCTCTGTACTTATCCATCTTTTATGCCCAAAGTGGTCAATGAGTTGTCCCTTAATCAGTCTATTCATCTGCCTTCCTTTTTTCTTGCTCCGCAGTTTGCCAGTGAGAAGGTTCTTCACTCTTTGGATTTGCATAGACAACTCAGATAGTATTTGGACAAAACTAAAGGTATTTGCAGATCTGTGCAGCTTTTTGTTTCCTTTCATCCCCGGTCCTTGGGTTTGGCTGTTTTTAAGAAAACCATCTCTTCCTGGATTTCTAAGGCCATTTCTTTGTGTTCTTTCTGTGGTAAATGTTTTTCCTCATCAGTGAAAGTTCATTCTACAAAAGTTGTTGCCTCATTTGGTGTTTTTTTTCAGCGTCTATATTACATAATCAAACTTTTAAAAGTTTGAACGTCATATGGTCGACACCATATGATTGAGCTTTTAAAAGTTTGAAAATGTAATAAAAAAAAAATAAACCAAAGAAAAAACCTACCTGAACGGTTTAAATATACCAAGTCCGAGATCGCACTGCAGTGTAGAAAAGGGAAATTTTCCCATTCCGCACTGTATGGAGATCTCCGTTAAAACGTTCAAACTTTTAAAAGTTCGATCATATGGTATCGACCATATGATGTTTGAAGTTTTAAAAGTTTGACAATGAGATATAGACCCCTTTTTTCATGGGGCTGGATAGCAATTCCATCTTTGAGGCTTCTACTTGGTCCTCTGTTCATATTTTCACATTACAAGTCAGATGTTATTTCCAGGGCCAGAGCTGGCTTTGCCAGGACTATCCTGCATGGGTTTCTAGAGGGTCCTTCCATGCTGTCCTCTTCCCAGTCTTCCTCTTGAGCTTTTGTACTCGCCATTTGGTTATGAATACTGCAAGAGTGATATGGAGGGAAATAGTACAGTAGTGTAAAATCTTAACATAACGGTACATGTCCATCTCTTCACTGTTACAGTATTCTGTCTCTCCCTCCTGCCCCTTCTGGTCTAGCCTGTTCTTTCATGCCTTCCTAGCCGAAGGGCTCTTCTCCTTTATCTCCTTTGGGATGCACATGTTTTTCCTTGTCTCTAGGGGCATTCTGTTCCTCCTGAGGCTTTTTCAGTTCTGAGTGTGTTTGTATGTCACCTTTATGCCCTACGCTTTGCACACAGAGCATACTTATGACATATGATACCTATAAGTACTAAAGGATTTGGTATACTGGCTGGACATTGGGCTATCCTTGGCAGGAAAACCCATAGGTTATGAATACTGCAACAGGGAAGAGAAGGACAACAACTGTTATGGTAAGATTTTACTCAACTGTACTTACTCTGCTTTAGCTTTTGAATTATCTGCAGTTCCAAGGATGCTTACAAAGTGTATAGCTCCATTGATAGCTCCATGTAGACTGTAAGGCATTCACATATTTTCTTATTTAAATGCCTTATTTATCTTTACAGAGTCTTTTGACAGATGTCAGGAGTCTTTAACATTGGTTTCTTCTCTCCTTACCAGTCTGGGGGTCCAGATAAATATTAAAAAATCCTCTTTGAAGCCATTACACAGGATTGTGTTTCTAGTTTGCCTTCTAGATGCTTTTCAGCAAACTGTACTTCTTACCAAGAAAACTGTTGATTTTAATCTTGAAACTTTTCTGAACTTCACCAGTCCATCTTAGACTTCAGCAAGAGAATATCTCAGGATCTTGGGGTTAGTGGCTTTCATGATTCCACATACCAGGTTACACCTGAGAAAAATTTCATTGGCTTTTAAAAAACATGTGGACCAAAGATCCTTATCCCTTAGAATATCAAATTCAAAATTTGGGCTTTGTCAAAAAGAATTCCACTAGTAGAGACAGCAAATAACAAAAATTCCAGATCTCCCCTTTACTCCTCTAGTCCCATGTCATTCTGTAAGTACAGACACCTCTTTTTGCTTAGCGAACAGTCAGAGCAAAATGTAGTGGCAGACTAGCTGAGAAGGAACAGGACAGACCCTTATGAATGGAAATTGAATGAGGGGGGTCTTCCAGGAATTGATCCACTTGTGGAGAACACCTCAAATAGATCAGGTCACCTCCTTTCAAAACAAACAACTAAACAAGTACTGTAACAGGACTCCTTGAAGGCAGGCCAGAAAAACAGATGCATTTTCATTCCCGTTTTAGGGCATTCTCCTTTATACACTTTCACCCTTTCCACTAATATCTGTGGTAGTTCTGAAAATTTAGAAGTACTCCCAAAATCATTGTAGTGACTCCTTTTTGGACCAGGCAACACTGATTCACCCTTCTGAAGGAACTGGCCAAGGGCAATCACCACCAGCTTCTCACAGATTGGATCTACTCTCACAAAGCAATGGAAACTTAATATACACCATTCTCAAACAACTTCAACTAACTGCCTGGGTAACTTAATTTTGATACCTTTTAGGCTCCTGTTTTATGAGGATGTGCACTGCAGCAGCTACTAAAAGAAGCAAGAAAATCTGCTACGTGGAACTACATTGGCAAGTTGAAAAGATTTTCTAGTTGGTGCCTATCCAATAACCAGGACCCCATCTTGGATAGTATGCACCACTGGTTGTTAAATATTTGTGTTACTTTCCTCTGGCCTTTCTTATTCCTCTATCAAGGTTCATCTAGCAGCCATTTCAGAATGTCTGCCCATGGATCTTCCCCTTTCATCACTGTTTGTGGTAAAACAGCTTCTGAAGGGAATTGTACATTTTAGGCCTCCTAGAAAACAGGTGACTCCTTGAGTTCTTAACTTTGAGCTGTAAAAGTTAACTATTTCACCCTTTGAATCAGCTCATCAGGTGGGCTTAAGGTTCATCACATGGAAGACAGTACAACTTATTGCTCTGACATCTGCAGGAAGAGTATCGAAGTTGCAGTGTACCATGGTGGGTGAACTCTTCTGGCCTTCTGTAGAGTTAGGGGTCACATAAAGAACAAATCCCTCATTTATGCTCAGAGTTGTTTCGTAACTTAGTTTGAATAAAGCTGTCAATCTCCCAGTGTTCTCTCCAGATCCTCAGAACCAGGGAGAAAGAATTCTACATGCCCTGTATGGGATTCCTGTTATAACCTCGAACTTGTAAAAGTTTGAATGTCACATAGTCGACACCATATGACCGAACTTTTACAAGTTCGAAGGTTAAAACAAATGGCTCTGTATGGCACAGAATGGGAAGATTTCCTTTTTCTGCACTGAAGTGTGATCTCAGAGTTGGTATATTTAAATAGCGGGCGCAGGACGCCTCCCCCCCTGCTCAGAGCTTTTAGGTAAGTTTTTCTTTTTTATTATATATTCAATGTTTCAAACTTCACTCATATGGTAAAAAAGAAATGCAAAAAACACGAACACAGGATAAAGTACCCTCTCAAAAAATCCAAGTGACCAAATAACATATAAAGAGGATACACCAAGACAATGAAAAACCAAAAATAAACTCCAAATATATTCCACAGGCAAATTTATTAGGTAATAAAAACAGTGAGCGCTTTCAATAGAGGTCTTTAATTTATTCCTTCACAGAATGTTGATGTTAGTGAACTTATTATTGATATTAAAAAGTTCACTAGAAATGTTGCTTTAGCTTTACAATTTAAAAATGATGATACCAATGTTAACAATGCTGTTTTTAAAAAAACTTCTGTTTATGTACCTCCTGTACACCCTATATTGGAAAGCTTTGAAAAAGCTTGTATGAATGATTTTTTACTACAATTTGAAAATAATGTAATGAAACCTGAGTTTTTTAACCTATCAAAGGAAGAAAGATTGGCTTTGGATACATTAAAAAATAATACGGAAATAGTTATTAGACCTGCAGATAAAGGAGAGGAGCCATAGTAGTTTTAGATAATTTTTATTATGACAATAGAATCTTGGAACTACTATCAGATACAAATACTTATGTCAAACTTGATTCTATGAATTTAGATAAACTTATTAAAGTGATGCATGCTAATCTCTGACATGCTAATGTGTTATATAATAGATGAGAATTTATGCAACTATTTCTTGGTTGAGAAGCCTCTAGTTCCAGTATTTAGAGGTCTCCCGAAAATACATAAGGATATAAATAATCCCCCACTTAGACCAATTGTGTCTGGAAGAGGTTGGCTAATGGAGAGCATATCCATTTTTTTAGAGAAACAACTCAGGCCAATAGTAGATGATTACACACTCCAAAAGAACCAATACAGGTTCAACCAAGAATACACTTAATTTCCGAACCACTGTGTAAAATGAATAAAGGCACCAGTACTGAAACACGAAGAATTTATTCCAACTCTGCACAGACTAAGCATATGCTTTCACCAGAAACCTGGCTTCTTCAGAGTCTGACATTACAACACACCATATTTAAAACAAAATATATGTTATGATGGTAATACACACAAAAATGTTGTTGATAATACAACAGCAATGCAAGCACAGTACATATGTGTTGATGAAATGTTAAATTGTAATAGGATTCAGGATAGAAGCAGTGATGTGAATCCTAGTAGGCCCACAACGTATAATGAACCTAGTAATTTTATGAATAAGAGTGTTATTTTGACAAATAGCAATGGTCTTGATGAATGTATACCTCCATTAGCATGTGAAATTGTTAGAAGCAGAGGCTTTACAATATATAACTACACTGAACTTGACATTAGTGATGTATATTTTGAGCTATTTAGTAAAGGTATAAACTTTGTGCCAAATTTTAAACTTGATATTGCACAAGTTTTACTTAATTTAAAGTTATATACAAGGAAGCTTAATCTGCAATTGTATTTTTCTGTTCAGGGTTCAGGCGCTGTGTCTACCTTGGACGGGAATACACTAACAGGGATCAAAAGAAAGAGTAGTTTTATGCCCCCTTCAAACCCAGAAATTATTGGATTTGAACAGGTGGTAGAATATGAGTTTAGGAAAATTTGTATGCAAAAATCTGTGGTTGAAGATAATTTATCTGAAAATGAAAGAAAGGTTATACAAGAACTATGGTCAACACAACAGGTTAGATGTATGAGACCAGACAAAGGAGGAGGGATGGTCATTATGAACAAAATAGACTATAGTAGTTATATATTCAGGTTACTTGGAGATGAGAATACATACGTCAGAGCATCCATTAATGAAACCAATAGGGCCTATAGAGGGATAGATATGTTTCTACTTGATGCCTTATATCAAGGTGTCATAAATGAGGTGGAGTATGATTATCTTTCAGTGAAGTTTCCAACTATGCCCAAACTTTTTGGAATTCCGAAAGTCCATAAAGGAACAGAAAATGTGCAGTTTAGACCAATTGTTTCAGCAAAGGGCTCAAAGACAGAACCAATGGCTGCATTTGTTGACTATTTCTGTAAAGAGGCACTCATGGATGCTGACCATATATTAAAGGATTCGTGGCATTGTTTGGAAAGGGTAGGAAGGATTAAAGGCATTGGGAATTAAACTTTTGGTTTCTTGACTGTCGATGTAATTAATCTATTCTCAGTGATTCCACATCAAACAGGGCTGGAATTGTTTTATGACGGTCTTTTAACTAGTTCCAGTTTTGACAAAGAAAGATTAGAAATATGTTATGACTTGATGGAAATAATATTGCACAATAATTTTATACAATTTGATGGGGAGATATACCAACAAAAGACAGGCGTTGTGCCCCTGTCTATGCTAACTTAGTCTTATGGGCATGGGAAAAACAATATGTACTAGATTCAAAATACAAGGATAACATTCTCTTGTATTGTAGGTTCCTAGATGACCTCCTTATATTATGGAAAGGTGATGAGGAGAGTGTGAAGGAATTTTTTACTTACATTAATAAAACCACAGAATTTCTTAGATTCACTTATACATGGAATAAAGAGGTAGTGAATTATCTGGACATTACTTTATATAAAACAAAAGAAGGGCTGGTGAGTACAATCTATAGGAAGCCCAGTTACTCTAATTCGATGTTGCACTACACAAGTTGCCACCCCTTACATCAAAGGAGAGGGGTAGTCAAGGGCCAGATGGTCCGGATTTGTAGGTTAATTAGCAATGATGACCTGTTTAAGAAGGAAATGTACACATTGATCGGAATGTTCCTAGATAGGGGATATCCGCTTTCAATGTTGGTTACTATAAAAAAAGAAGTATATAGAAAAAGAAAAAATAGATACAGTCCTATTCTAAGAGGTCAAGGAGATGAAGGGGGTAATATAGGTGGCAGTAACAACATAGTCACCAATATGAATAGAGCAAAGTTTGTTTTAACCTACAATAAAAAGCAAATGAATTGAGTTCTAGTCTTAGGAACTTGTGGAAGTATTTTCTTAGTAGAGACACTAGAGAGATTTTAGGTGATACCCCAGTGATTGTTTATGGAAAAGGAAAAAATTTGAAGAACGTTCTTGAAAGAGAGGGTAAAAGCAATATTAGATCTAGTATGAGCAAATGTGGCTCATGCAAAGGATGTAGATTTATAGCAGTAGGGGCATATATATATGCGTTGTGGGTCATCAACATACAATACCTTGTCCAGGTGCTTGCAATTGCACCACTAGAAATTGTGTGTATCTTGCTTCGTGTATGTCATGTGATGCATTTTATGTGGGCATGACTACAAGAAGTTTGAAAGAAAGAATAAGAGAGCATGTTAGTTCTGTTAGAAGGAAAGATGAATATAATGCACTTTATTTACACAGTAAGGTATGTGTTAATTTTAATAAATTTTTATTTTTTATCATAGATAGGGTTAAACCCAACATTAAATGTGACACACAAAACAGGGTAGCAAGATTAGAAATGGAATGGCAGCTTAGGCTTAATGCTACCAGGCGCCCTGGACTAAATGAATGTGTTTCTTTAAAACCTCAGTTGAAATACTTAAGTAGTATTATCTAGACAAAATGTTTTTATTTTTACAATCTATAATACACAACATATATTGAGTATATATATTTATTTAATTTAATTGTATGTATTATTTATGTTAAATGACAACTAATAGTTTGCCATTTTTTTAATATTACATTGTGATGTTGAAACATTATTTGTATTTTATGAAAAATTGTTTGATTAATTAATTGGTTAATTGCATGGGTGTGGAGAATATATTAGCTTGTTTTAAATATGGTGTGTTGTAATGTCAGACTCTGAAGAAGCCAGGTTTCTGGTGAAAGCATATGCTTAGTCTGTGCAGAGTTGGAATAAATTCTTCGTGTTTCAGTACTGGTGCCTTTATTCATTTTACACAGTGGTTCGGAAATTAAGTGTATTCAATAGTAGATGATACCATATCTATTCTTCGTGATACACAACATGTTTTAGAGACTTTAGCAAAACACAATATTTATGAAGAGATAAGAGACTCAGATTTTTTGGTTACTTTAGATGTTACTGCTCTATTTATGAGTATACCTAATGACGTAGGCATAGATTTTCTAAGACTATTTTTATTACAAAGAGGTATGTCTAACAATAAGGTTATTATGTTTACCATGCTATTAGACCTGGTCCTCTCCAATAATGTTTTCACATCACAAGGTAGTTACTACCTTCAAATTAAGTCTTGTGCCAACTCATATGCTAATTTAGTTCTAGCATATTGGGAATTCACTTACATATTAGAACATGAAATCTACTCTAAATACATTAGATGTTACAGGAGATTTGTGGATGACGTTTTTTTGATTTGGAGAGGAGATTTCATCACTTTACAGGAATTTATTGCATATGCTAATGGTACTACTACGTTCTTAGAATTAACTAGTACTACGTCTCAAACAAAAATCGAGTTTTTAGATGTGTTACTTAGTAAAGAAATGGGGACTCACCACTGAGGTGTTTATAAGTCATGTAGAAAAAATAATATACTCCATAGAGATAGCATGCACCCTTCACATATATATAAGAATATTATTAAAAATCAAGCAACACGCTTTTCAAGGATCACTAGTAATGATTCATTATTTGCAGAAGCTATAAACAATATAGAAGAGGAATTTATAGATAGGGGATATCACAAGAAAGAATTAAATGGTTTACATAATATAGAACGTGATGGTAAGGATAGACCATTTATATGTAGAACCACATCTTCAGTTAGGACTAGATGTAACTTTGCCAACAGCAATAAGAGAAGAATAGCATTACCATATACTAATAATAACTTTTCTGTAATTAATATTATTAAAAGACACTGGAATATTCTACAACTTGATGAGAATATTATGAGAGTAGTAGGAGATAGACCTGCATTTAGCTATAGGAACACTAAGTCCTTGAAGAGACTATTATGTTATGGGAACAATAGACATGATGGTATAGTTTCACAAAGGAAAGGCACGCATGCATGTCGTACTTGCAATCAATGCAGTTACATTAAAAACTCCAATGAATTTATACATCCAGACACAGGTAAAAGATATGAATTTAATAGGTATGCAGACTGTAAAAATAGGAATGTGGTTTACTTAGGTCAATGTAACAAATGTCAATGTTTCTATGTAGGTATGACTACTAGAACTTTAAGAACATATATATGCTATTAATAAAGAGAATGAAACTAATGCTTTGGCTAATCATGTGCTACAAAGAGACAGCACACACACTTTTAGTTTTTTAGTATTGGAACACTTTCATGATACAGTGAGACTTGGTTGTATGCGAAATAATATAGAGAAGAAGGAGATAAAATGGATAATTAAGCTAGCAGCAGATAGAGGTCATGGTCTCAATGAAAAAATCTCTTTGAGACCTTTCTTAGCAGACAGACCCTTTACACATTAGTATAAGATGTATGTTTTATGTGCCATTTTATTATATATATATTTACTTTTAAACATACATTTCAATATTTAAATAATTTTAAATATTTATATGTTTTTATTATGTGTTCATATATTTACATAAGTTGATATTCTTTTGTTTTTGCAATGTTCTTTATATAATATTCTTCACAATATTCACAAGGAATGAAGTATTATATATACTTATTGGGCTACCAATGAACTGATGTTTTGTTATCAAGCCTTGTTGTGGCTCTCCAATAGGAGTTTTTTTAGTACTATTTAAGAGTGTTTATGCTGTTGATTGATTAAGTCTGGTGAAGCGTCCTGGACACTGTTTTTATTACCTAATAAATTTGCCTGTGGAATATATTTGGAGTTTATTTTTGGTTGGCTTCGATTGTCTTGGTGTATCCCCTCTATATGTTATTTGGTTCGCTCATATGGTGTCGATCATATGAGGTTCAAAGTTTTGAAACTTTGAGTATATAATATAGACCCTCTGTATCTACATAGGCAGCTTAGGTACTATCTTGCAGAACTAGGTTCTTTAGAAAAGCAGATTAGGAATTTATTTTTTATGGTGGGACAAAGAAAGGACAACCCATGTCAGATCACACTATTTCAAGATGGTTGCCCTCAGCTACTGGTTTTTGTTGTTCCCACTATGGCAGATCTACTCCAGGCATAATCGAGGCACATTTTACCAGAGCCATGGCTTTTGCAATAACATACTGAAAAGAAGTGGACTTCTAGAGACAGCAACATGGTTCTGTGTTCATATGTTTACAAAACATTACAAACTGGATTCCTTTTGCAGATCCATGGCTACCTTTGCTAGAACCATTTTCCAGGGGCTCCTGAATCCTTATCCTTCCTACTTCCAGACTGGGTACACTTAATCAACCCATATTGCAAAAGACTACTCAGCAGTGGGATTGATTAACATAGTACAGTTCTGTAAGTTGCACTTAACATAACAGTAAATGTTCAAATTCCTCTCTGCAGTAGTAGCCACACCCAGTCTCACAGCCCCTATTTCTGTATATAGTTAGTTGTTGGGTTATTAAGGTTTTTGTTACTGTTTATATCTTTTAGATGTTTAAGATGAGTAAGCTGTTTCTGTCTACATAGGCAAGAAAGTCCTGAAATTGTCTGCTATCAAACTACTGATTTCTCTCCAAGGGGCTAGTGTAGGTGTGGGAGGGAGACAGAGCTTTGTGAAGCTGGCCAGCTGTATCTTGAACAGGATACAACCCATGTAGCTAAAGACTACTGTAGCAGTAAGGAATTTAAACATCTACTGTTATGGTAAGTGCAGCTTACACAATTGTACTGCACTACTGCCATAGCTGAAAACATTTAAATGATAGTAATGGTTTAAATATGTTTTGTACCATTATTTAATTAATTTGAATACAATTTATCTTTCATATTTTTGTATCAACCTCGTTCATTTCCTCACTTAGTGTACTCTTAATATGGGGAATGGGTGAAATTGTGCTCAGTAAGTGACTCATTTAAGATGTTTTCTGTTTCTGATATCTTTTCTTCCAGACAGTGTCAAGTGCAACACTGGCAAAAACACAAGCAAGCCTGTAACCTGATGGCAGATGCTATGAAGAAGCTGAAAGAGGAACTTAACATCCAGCCATAAAAGCTCTGCATTTATAATCAGCACATCCATTCCTATTACTGGAGGAAACTTCTGGATCATACATTTTCTCTCGATCAGAGGGCCTAAAAAATTATGAGATACAGTGTTAAGCTTTTCCATTAAGAGTCCAGCTGTCTTGGCAATGAAGTGTACAACTCTGTAACAGAACAATGGTCTCCCTAAAGCTGTTTGAAATATTGTGAGCAGAAAGCAGTATGTATAGTGGATTCAGATGACATTTCCCAGGCTTTAGTAGGGAATATCCACAGACTCAGATATATTCTGCAAGAAACAGAAGCAAATCAGTAGTGCTCACCTACAGATATATTCTTCCTGTTAGTATTGCTTTTGTTACTATACTGCTGAAGAACTGCTATAATGACAAACCTGTGTGATTCTGCAAATGTTACTATTTGATATAAAATGCTGCAGCAAACAATATGTTTTTATTTAAATGTAGAAATAGGTTTGCTGTCTACAGGGAGTACCACAGAAACACTTCTACGTTAAGCATTTTGTCTTGTTCAGGGATAGTAACTACTGTAGAACATTATTGTTCCGGAGATGGTCACTCGAAGATATTTTCAAATCTTGTGTCTGCCAGAAAATATTTATACAAGTGCTACAAAAGCTGCTTTGATGTTGAATAGCTGCATATACAGAAACTATCCATTGTTTTAGGTCAGTGTTGCCCTGTGTCACATGTTCATGCCACAGCCCCTCCCCCTGATTATTTATGCTGTATTATTTAAATGTTAAAATTATTTAAAAAAATAACTGGTTGTATCAGCAGACACGTAATCTAGAAACAGCACATTGAGAAATGTCACCATTTTTCCTGTTGTGTTATACCTAATTTATTTTGTCATCTAGTGGCAGTTTAGCTTAAATAAATTAATCATTTAACAATTCCTATCAGGGTGATGGAACTGTACGGAAATGCTTCTTATTTATGTGTGTTTAACACTATTTTCTTTTGCTAAGTGTTTGTCTTGGTACAGTTTGCTTTGTTGTACAGATAGCAACAAATTGATGCGTCTGATTTTATTAGAACTGATTGTTAATCTTTTTATTTCCATATTAGATTAGGGTCTGATCAGTTTTCTCAGAATACTGTTAAGAATCTTGAGGAAAAATGCAAGGCATGTTTAGTCTGTTTCATGTGTGATGGTGGGTCTTTACCACCACATCTCCCCAAGCACACATGCATGTACACCATAAATTGTGTTTGCAGTTTGTAGTTTCCATCTCATTTATTTCAAGTTATTTGATATTGTAAGGGTTTAATGTTGTATGCTTAGAAAATATGTTTAAATCTAGAGCAGTTACTTGGTTTGCAGTGTCTACCGTTCCTGATATTGTTCAGGCTAAATAGATATATAATAACTCAATATTCATAAAGGATACATTACAAAAGGGGTTTTGCTTCCAATGGAACTGTGTAAAGCACCCACTTGAATCTCTATTGTATGGTAGGAAAAAAATCAAGCAATCAAGCATTATAATACTTCTGTGTTTCTACAGAGGCATATTGCACCAGCTTATGATACTGCTAGAGTCTGCAGAGTCCTTCTGGCCTCTCAGACTGTTTGGGCCAAGGCCAATACTTGTGACATTGAGACACCTGGTCATGTTGTGGCAGTCCTACATCTCATGGAGCTATTTTATAGGTTCTTAGGTGTATACTAGTCTAACGACCACTAGGGCCATTATAAGCCTAGCCATGCAACCCAAATGTGACTCAAATTTGATTTATATAGGGGTAATTTACTGACTGCTTCTGTCCATCAGAGAATTAGGTGCCAGACCAGGGTTGAATTTCTGATTACCTATCCATTTGTCCAAGTTGTGCTTAAATAGGGAAAGTAAAAACTCTGCTTCACATTAATGGTAGCATGTTCCAGAGAATGGGAATTTTCTCAGAAACATATATGTCTCTACAATATGTCCTATTTATGGCACAAACAAAATTTAAGTCTTTTAATCAAGTAGTTCTGATGCTGTTTGTTTTGCAGATATGCAGACCGGGGATGCCTTGTATGCCAGGCAAAGGTCACCTCTCAGAAATCTCTATGATGCCGAGTAAAGAGACAGGACTTTCATGCAATCAGTGTAGGAAATTGTGTATGAAGGGAGATGACCATTGCAGTCCTCCATTCATGTGGCACAAAGCCTGTTTTAAGACTATAGTTAAAAAATTACTTCAGGGGTCCTGATGAGTCATATTTTAGACTGCTCAGGAGGCATCCTGAGATGTTATCGGGGCACACTGAGCCCTTGTTCTTGGCTTTAGTGAGAGCAGGCAGTATATGCTCCCTAGTTATAGTTGGAGGGGTTATGTTTGTGGACATTTTTTTGGGGGATGGTTGGGGATGAGACGGGGTAAAGTTGGAACTAAATTTTCCTGCTAACAGATTCGCTATATTGCTAGGCTCAGTGAATGTGGCACCATTAAACACCAGTTCAGCACGTTGCTGTGTGCTGCCCTTGAGGTTTTTGACACAGATGTAGAAGGCCTTATGGTTATCTTTCACATGAGTCTGTCTTAACTTCAAAGTTGGCTTTGATTGAAATCCCTTTTAGTTGTTTAGTTTGATGAGAGAGATTTTATCTTTATGGTATTTACCCTTCCTGATTTTTGCCATAATTGTTTTCCTTTTGTTGTATATCCTGTTTAATTTGGGATGCCACCAGGGCAGTTTGTTTCAGAGTCTATTCCTGGGCTTACTTCTGGTAGGTGTAGCAGTCTTTATTCAGATATTGACATGGGTGTACAGAGTTTCTGAGAGAAGTTCAACATAGGCTGCTGTGTTCTCAATGGTTTGGAGGGTCATTACATTTTAACAAACTATCACTGAATAAGCTATGTTTTTGTTGTCAGTTTTCATTCTTCCTCAACATATGGGTTCAGAACCGATACTCTGATCTGACTCAGCCATTATTTTAACTCATGGCCACTAACAAATTCTTGAGCTCCTTCCCTATCCAAAATGCATCACCCCTAACATCCCTCAGATCTCGTTTGCCACTTTAGAGTTCAGACTTGGTCATCTTCAGCTCTTTAGTTGTCTGTGAAAGATAAGTCATTTCTTATTTTTTCCTTCTAACTTTAACAAATTACTGTTTCTTCAACTTTTTCTCCTTTACTTCTAGGAAAATTCTCCTTCCCTTTACCTTTTGAACTGTTTTATAACTATTAATGCAGAAAATCTATAATGGAGAAAAATACCAAAGCTTTTTTGTCTTTCACCAGCCATAGTTCTCTATTACCGTGACAGTTTATTTTACAACTTTATTTTTCTGTTTTGGTGTCAGTGTTTTATTACTATCAATATTTCTTTTATATACAGGATTTATTGTAGTTCTTTAAATTCCATTGCTACAACCTTGGTTATATTGTTTAAGACTGCAGTTTATATCACAAGTTTCTGTGGATAGGAAAGAATAGACTGATGTTAAAGGCTTTACTGCCATCTTCTTTTATCCAAAGTCATTGCCAGGGCTCAAACCCCCCCCCCATACAAACTGTAAAGACCTGTCAAAAGGCTAGTTTCTTGGCTTCTCTAGTCCCTGCTTCTTCGGAACTGAAAAGAAAGAACAAAAACTGCATCCAAAGCAAGTCCGATCTGACCACACAGTCCTTCAGAACTTGAACAAAAGAAGAAATACATTAATATTGAATGGTTTGCTGCTAACTACCTTTTTCTCAGAACATTGCTGGAATTGAATATTCAAGGACCCTGTTAAGGGTCCAGGTATTCAAATTATTTGGTTTCATCTCTATTTTATAAACAAAAAAAAGAGAGAGAGTCTTAAAGAGGTTGGATCCAGCCACCTCGGATCCGACATCTCCAAGATTTCCACTGAATCTTAAACTCCTCCTTGGATCCGACAGGTTCGACTCCTATCATTGGATCCTAAGTTATTTTTTATCCAACAGACATAATTTTTATCTTCAGGTAATAATTATAAATTTAAAGTCCCCTATGGCTCTTTTCAGATCCTAAGTTCTCCTCAGATCTGACAGGTCTGCTGTTACTTCTGCATTGGATGCTAAGTCTTCGGATCCGACAGACATAAGTCTTAATGTGATGTTATCAGTCTCATCCTAATTCTCAGAGATGGGGGGGGGGGGTCTAACCTGATGCATTGGATCAGTCTTGGCCTGTTTGCTAGCTGGAGGACTTTAACCAATCTCATGGGCTCATACCCTTCCCACGATGCACCTGAAAAATACCTCAGTTCTCATTTGCCATGCTGTGTGGATGATGTCAGTCAGCTCTGGGCTAAGTCTTTAATCTCTTTTTTATCTGTTTTTACCTTTGAAGTCAAATTCTCTGTATAACATCTGTTTATAACTGTTTTTGAATATTCTTAGTGTAGTTATTATAAGTTGCTGTACTTGAGGTGCATTTAGAGAGCCTTTGGCCTGTTTAAATAAGAGGGACGTTTTTTCCTTCCCTTCCCTTCCCTTTTTAAATTTATAGGGCTTTCCTTAATCTTCCTGTTGTGTTTTTTGTGTAAAAAGTGTGTTACTGCCCATTTTAGTTAGAGGGCTTGTTGTTTCTCAGTTGCTGTTATAGTAAAAAAAAAAAAAAAGTTTTAGTACTTCATACAGTGTTTCTGCTACTGTTGTTAATGATTGAGCAGTATTTGCTAGCCTTCCCCTTTGCTGTATTTGTTCCTTTTTTAAATAGCTTAGTAGTGTGAAACTTATTAGCCACTATGTCTCAAAAAGAATACACACCTCTTGGTTTTATTTTTTTTATTATTATTTATTTATTTATTTAACATATGTTGACTGGGAATGCCCGACTAGGAACAGAGCCTATTTTCAATGGTGGCCCATGGAGAAATGCTCCAAATGCATGTCTTTGGAACTTTTTTTAAAAAGTGTTCAGAATGCAACAAGAAAATGCCTATGAGTGACACTCATTCCCTTTGTATCTATTGTCTTGGACCTCTGCATCTCCAAGAATATTGCACTATATGCCATGCATTTAACCAAAGGGCATTGATAGAGCATAAAAACAAATTGATTTCAAATGGTCTTCTTCCATCACCCTTTGCAGAAGTCCTCTCTTCAGCAGACAAGCCAATCAAGTCTCCAAAAAGACCTTCTGTTAAATCTTCGGAGCTGCCAAAGAAAGTACCTAGATTGTTGGCTCCAAAAGCAAACTCTGCTCCGATGAATTAAATCAGTTCCAAGTCAGATCAGACAAGACCTTCCAAATTCTCAGTATCTACATCATTAGAAGCTGTGACCTCCAGACCACCTTCTACCATTTTAGCCAGATCTAGGTCTCCTAGTCTATCTTCTCACTCTACCACATCCCTTTCAGATGATGATGTGGATAGGGTGGTGCAGAGACTATTGAAGACACCTGCTTTGGCCAGACTTATTCTGGATCCGAGCCCCAGAGAGTCTGAACAAACCCCCACGGTACCTATTCCTCCTCCGATCTGATCTTCTGCTTTGGAGCAAGAAGCTTCTGAGCTCCAGTTTGTTGCAGCGTCTGCTGCAAGACCTCCTTCTATTTCTTTGGATCCGACATTTGCTCAGAGTGTCTCCACTTCTTCAGATCAAGAGACCTCTAGGATCCGACACTCTCCGCTCTGATCCTCAGAACAGATTCCGATCTCCCGGATCTGACTCTGACTCTCGGGGCATCGGTGCGAATGAGTTCAGTTCCTACTTCTGCCTCAGAGTGGCTGTCCTCTACTCTGGAAGCTCCTTCGGTTCTGAAAACTCATTTGTCTGCTCCAGGGGGCTCTTCAAAGCTGAGCCAGACTGCTTTTGAGGCTATGGAGAGAGTTTTGACTTCTTCTCAGTCTATTGAGCAAGCTACTTCAGAGCTTCTTTCCCCCACACAGGTGTCTTACTCATCATCCCCTTCCATGTGATTGCAGAGATCCCCGACCTCAGGAAACCCCCAAGGGGGTCCCCATCTCTTCTGAAACATCCCCAGAATACCCCTCTGAAGAAGTCCCTCAGAAGAGAACCTGCATGAGGAAGCACCTAGACTCCCCTTAGGAGTCCATCACTTCAGACGCTGACTTAGATGCTACAGAAGATCAATCACGCACTGAGGAGCTCTAATTTGGAAAGATTATGGAGATTCTGAAACCAAGGGGTGATTGGCAGCCCTCTTTCCCTTCTGCCGAAGAGTCAGTCTACCTGAAGGCCTTCGGATTTCACCCTTCAAGCTCTTGGGTGACTCCACCTTCTGATGAGCTCATAGACCTGCTCTCTCACAAGACGTGGGAGACCCCAGATACAATAGAGCCCACTCCTTGGAGGCCAAATAAGGGTTCAGGCATCTCCATCAGGAGGCAGGCCTGGATGCACTTTTGCGACTTTGTGGAACCTTTCAGATCTTCATTTGTTAATGCTTCATTTGACGACTTATCACTGTTTGGACCCAAAGTAAAAGAGATGCTCACCAGATGTGAAAAGGAAGGTAAGACTTTGTCTGCTGTTGGAGTATGTTTTTCTGCCACTACCAGACCCTTTCCCAAAGGTCAGAGAGGAAGCGGGAAAATGTGATTCAGGAGACCCCAAAGATTGAACCAAGACATGCAAGGTGAAAGTTCTCCCCGAGGCAGATGGGGGAACAGCAACGGAAAATGCCCACATGGCAGAAGAGGTCCGCAAAACTAGGGCTCCAGACATGCCTCCTTTGATAGGCCCTTTCAGCGCTCCTGTTTGTCCTGATTGTCCACCTCTGGAGGCAGTTAGGGGCATTTATCCTTGCACCTAACAACCTGGCAAAATGTAACCACAGACAAATGGGTGCTGGATATAATTTCCAGAGGATATATAATACCCTTTTGTTCCCCCACCCCGGTAAAAAAATCAGTTCCAAATGTTCCAGCCAGTCAGCAGGAACAAACAACATTAGAGATCCAAAAAATGCTAAGCAAAAGAGTCATCCAAGAAGTCCCTGCAGACCAGAGAGGATCCGGAACTTACTTGAGATTCATTTTAGTCCTAAAGAAAACAGGGGACTGGAGACCCATTTTAGATCTCAACAATTTAAACAAATCTGTAAAGACGACGAAGTTCAGGATGGTAAAACTACAGTCAGTATTTCCATTGCTGGAATAAGACAGTCGGATATGCTCTATAAACCTACAAGGTGCGTACTACCATATACTAATGGAAAGATGGTCAAGAAGGTACTTAGCTGGGAGCCAATCATGATCAGTTCAGAGTCCTGCCCTTTGGTCTCACCACAGCCCCCAGGGTGTTCACCAAATGTGTTGCACTGATAGTGCCTCATCTGAGGCACTGATGATTCTGAGTGTTTCTCTAGATGTCTGGCTCATCAGTGCCCCAACCAGACATCTGCTACAAGCCAAGTATGCCTCCCTAGGTTTCACAATAAACTTCAAAAAATCTGTTCTACAACTACCTCTAAACTGAAACTTCATTGGAGCAGAATTAGACACCAATTCCATGATGGCTAAACTCCCCCTAAGAAAGAGTACAAGATCTTCACTACCATGTTTGGAGACTAATCAGGAAATCTCATCCAGCAGCAACACAAGTTCTAGGGAAGATGGCAGCAACAATAAATCTTGTTCTCCTAGCATGTCTCCATATGAGAATATTACAATGGCTGCTATCAGCTCAGTGGTCTCTCCCTTTTTTAATTTCTTCAAATCTTTTGGGTTTCTAATGCCATGATGGAAATGGACCACATTCCTAAGTCAAAGTATGATTAAAGTTAATGAAATTAGTATTGTTTCACTCTGTGATGTCAGACAACAATGCTCTTCACAGCACCCGCAATGTGCCCAGTAATGACTCCTCCTGCAATTCATATGGAATTACATGTATTGGTAGCTTATTTAAATATGACGGTCGACTCTTTTTTTATAAGACCCATTGCTCCTACAACAATTAGAACTATCTGGGTATCCTTCTTCCACATTGCTCTCATTTCTGCTTGCAGATCCTGATATTTTATAACCTTGTGTCCCTCTGTATGCAGGACACTGTAATCACTGGGTGTGGTGATTTCAGTGATCAATGCTGCTTTTGTCTTCTTTTCTTGGACTACTATATTTATTTTTTCTAGCATCTGCCTTTTGAACTGTTGGTAGTGGATGATCCCATTTGATGAAGACTTGATCATTTTCTATGATGCTTTGTGGCTCAAGTTTCCAGTGCTTCTCAGCCACTTCAAAACCATAATGTTTGCACAGTCCCCAGTGCAACAGTATCGCCACACTATTGTGCCTTTCAGTATACAGGCCCTCTGCCATTAGTATGTCAAAACCAGCAATGAGGTGTGCGACTGTTTCCAGTTCGGTTTTACAAAACCTACATTTATCTGTTTCTCCCACATGTTCAATGGACTTTGTAAACCAGCATGTACATAGACCACTGTCTTGGGCTGCCAATATTAACCTTTCATCTCTTGGTTTAAATTCACCTCTCCTTAACCATTCCTGTGTTCATTCCTGAGCAACATGAAGTTCTTCCAGAAGTTTTCTATATCTCTATATTTATGATTTTTTCCACAATTCTTGCCATTTCATCTGGCCCTTCACCTTATATTCTTTCATTTGTTTTTTGGCACATTCAGTTACTGTCTGCTTTTTGTTTACTTCTGATTTGATTTCCATTCCTGCTTGACAGTGATATGCTTCTGCTAGGTTAAGCATAGAAGTCATCTTAGATTTGTTCTCCTCATGTTTCAAAACTTTCACTACATCTGGGTCTCTTGATGTCAGCAGATATGTGTGAAGTCTCACGATTGCATATCTGTACATGTAATCAATTTCAAGGAGGCCCATCCCTCCTTCAGAATTGGGAATATATAATCTTGGCATACACTGATTTTAATAGATCATCTGGTGAGCATGAAGCATCCTTCTTGTTTTAATATCTAATCTATCCAGAATGTTTTGGGGCCAGTCAATCATTCCAAAACTGTAAGTTAGGACAGGCAGAGCAAATTGATTTATAGCTTGGATTTTGTTCCTGGATGTCAGTGCTGTTTTCAGGATTAATTTAAGTCTTCTAAAGTACTCCTTACTGAGTTTTATACACATTTGTTCATGTTTTATTGCCGATCATTCATCAATTCCCAAGAATTTATACACTCCCTCTTGCTCAACTTCTTTTACATCACATTCTTGTCCCAAATTGATGTTTTCCTGGTGCTGCAGTTTTTCTGCTTTAAAGGTTGCTTTTGCACATTTATCAAGACCAAATGACATTCTGATATCATCTGAAAATGTTTTAACCTGCAGCTATGCTTTCAGTTCCTCGTCTGATGAGCTACACAGTTTTAAACCATCAACAAAGAGAAGATGAGAAGTCTTTAGACTTTGTTGTTTTCTAGGATCCACATTATAGCCATTGCCTAAGCTGTTCAGTAGACAGCTTAATGGGCTAAGGGCAAGGTAGAAAGAGAGTCACCCTGGAATATCCCCCCCTTTGAATTTTTATCCCTGATGTAGTAATTTGTCCTTTATCATGATTTAATTGCAAAGTAGTCTGCCATTCTTTCATGGTCACTCTAACATAGTCCATCAGTGTAGGATGTATCTTATACATTTTTAAGCACTCTTTTATCCATGAATGTGAGATACTATCAAATGCTTTTTTGTAGTCAATCCGTGCCGTACTTAGATTCTTCCCCTTTTTACAGTTCTCCACTATGACTTTATTTAACATCAGATGATCCTTTGTTCCATATGACTTTCTTTTATTGCCCTTTTGTTCTACTGACATAATAGAATTTTCTTCTAGATGACTATAATAAACTCTATCGGCATCAATTCCCATGTATAATTTATATGTCGTCGGTAGGCAAGTTATTGGGCTATAATTTTTGGGGTAGCTTGCAGCTTCATTCTTAAGTAGGAGCATTGTTTTACCTGTTGTTAGCCAGGTTGGTGTCTGTTCGGGATGCGCATATAAATAGTTCTTACTCATGGCTATGTCTTTCTGCAAAGATGTTAATACTTTTAACCAAAAGTTAGGTACTGCATCTGGGCCTGGTGTTTTTTAATTAGAGGCTTTTCTAACTTTGTTTCAATCTCTTTAGCTGTTACTTCCTCCCATTTCATCTCTTGTACCTTTAAACTTCTTGTTCTTTCTTTTACTTCTTTTATACAGTTGGCATCTTTATTGTGTTCCACAGGATCTTCATAGATAGTTCTCCAAAATGCATCTATTTCTTCTTTTTTGGTGTTTTTTCAATTCCTTTTATCTTGTTTCCCAATTCTTTATAAAACTTTTTTGGGTCATTACTAAATTACTTATTTTGTACTTTTCCTTTATATTTATCTGTGTATCTTCTAAGTTTTTCCGCCTGTGCTAAAATTTTAGTTTGTTATTTACAATAGTGCATGATAGATCCTGGTCTGTTCTAATACTGCACACTACTTTTATCACATCTGTCTTTCCTAGTATTTTTGTTGCTGTATTCCATCTTCTATATTCTTCTAACAATGACAATTCTTGTCTTAATTGCTTTATATGTTTCTCTATTCGATACTTCCATGATTGTATTTGATTTCTCCCCTTCTTTTGCCTCACTACCATGTGCTGTTATGGTAGAACTTATATCAGTTATTAATTTGGCTTCACAGTAATGTATTCTGTTTACTTCTGTTATATGGCATGGATCTCTATGGACAATCCTAATTACTGTGTTCATTTGTTTTATCAGACTTTTGACTTTTGGGGTTTTATTGACCTTCTGCAATCTATTTCTCTCATTGATTTTAAATATATCTGTCTTTGCCCATTAAATCACACAAATCTTCCCTTTACTTCCAAACTAATGGCACATCCTTTGTTTTCCACTTCCTGTGGGCATTCTATAGAAAATTATATAGTATCTTCCTGTGGCACCTTATCTTCAGTTTCATCCTGTGCTTATCCATTGCTTTGTCATATGGGAACTCACTGACCTAGCACTCCTCAATGTTGGCTGCATCAGAGTTTCTGCAGTCTCCTGTCCCTTCCCTTGCAGTCTAGCTTTAATTGAATGTTTATACTTGTTTCCTATGGAAGGCTCCAAAATTTCTTGATATGGTACATAACCAGTTGCTTCCTTTTCCACTGATTTCCCCTTAATTTGGATATTCATTACTCTATCCTGTTGTGGTGCTTCCTGCATTAGATTTTCTACACTGAATCCTTCACTTTGCAGGTGCTCCATAACCTCAATTTCTATTTCTTTAACTTCTCAATTACTGATCTCCTTTTCTACTTTTCCTCTTTGTCTTTCTGGAGCTCTCCATGTCTCACAAGATTATGATTACAAACACTTGCAAAAGGGGCCTCCAATGGTGGATTCATTCTCCTGTAATCTGTCAGGGACAACCATTCATCCCACCAACAGCAGTGGCAACTGTAACCACGGATGCCTCCCAGATGGGAGGGGGCATTATCTGGGAAAGACAGTCCACGGCATCTGGCAAGATCATGAGGCTCATCTGCATATAAATTTCCTAGAGATGAGAGCTGTGCTTCTGGCGTTGCAAGGATCTCAGGACTCTCTCCCTCTAGGGACGATAGCTATCCAGTCGAACAACATGTCTGTAGTGTGGTACATAAGCAAGGGGGAACCAGATCTTATCCCCTATGCCAAGAAGCATTAAGAGTTTGGCAGTGGGCGATATCCTCCAACCACTTTCTAGAAGCAGAGCACATTCCGCGGAAATCCACCGTAATTGCAGACAGATTGAGCAGAGCCATTCTTTGGCCACATGAGTGGTCCCTCAATGAGATGGTAGCAGAATCTGTTTTCCAAAAATGGGGCCAGCCTTGCTGTGATCTCTTTGCTTCCCCAACCAGTGCCAAATGCAGCAACTACTTTACCCTGATCCCCCCAGAGGGGGAGTCATCAAGGGATGCACTTGTTCACAATTGGCCTTCGGGATTACTGTATGCCTTTACTCCTATTCACCTGATTTTCAAACTGCTACAGAAGGCAAACTCATTGGAAACCACTATAATCCTCATTGCCCCTCATTGGCCTCAACAAATTTGGCTCCTGTTCCTACAGCCTCATTATCTGGAGGAACCATGGATTCTGGATCCAACTCCAGACCTGTTAACACATCTGTCAGGAATGGTTCATCCCAACATTCAGAACCTCAAATTGACAGCTTGGCTGCTCCAATTCCCTTAATTGCCAGGATTCCTCTTCTGTATTATCCAGTGAAGAAAATCCTGTCTTCTCACAAACCCTCCACATGAAGACTTTATACCAGTAAGTGGAAAAGATTCGCTATTTGGGCTAAAAATTGTCAAATAACCCTCTTTTCTGTGCCAATCAATTCCATCCTGGATTTTCTCTCAGAAATATTCCACAAAGGTGCAGCTGCTTCCACTATCATATCTGATCTCACCACCTTTTGAACCTTCATCAAATTCATATCTTAAGTTCTTGACATGGAAGACCTTATTTCTAATGGCTATTACATCTGTCAGAAGGGTCTCAGAGTTACAAGCTCTATCTGTTAAACCTCCATACCTCATGTTCTACAATGATAAGAGTGTCCTACCGGACAAATCCTACCTTTCTCCCCAAAGTCATATCAAAATCGAATTTAACTCAATCTCTCAAGCTGCCAGTTTTCTTCCTTAAGTTTCAAAATGAAGGAGAATATACCTTGCATTTACTTGATGTACACCATCAATTGAAATTTTATTTACAGAGAACCTCTGATTTCAGGAAATCTGACCAACTATTTATATCATATTCAGATACCCGGAAAGGCCTTCCAGTTTCAAAAGTTACTCTGTCAAACTGGCTATCCCAATGCATTTCCTTTGTATACAGATCTGAAAACAAGCCCATGCCATTTCCAGTAAGAGCTCATACTACCAGATCAATAGCTACGTTGGCACTATTCCAAGCAAGAATGTCATTAGATTCTGTTTGTGCTGCAGCCACATGGGCTAACCCGCATACCTTTATCACTCATTACAAAATAGATTTGGCCTCCAGGAGTAGGGCGGATTTTGGTTCTGTGGTTCTGAAAAATATTCTTCCATGAGCCACCCAGGAGTCAGGTTGCTTGGGACATGGTGAGAATTAGGATGAGAATGACGACATCACATAAAGAAGTTATGTACTCACCATAACGTTCCATGTGTTTTGTTCATTTCATCCCTTATTTTCACATCCCTCCGTCCAACCCCTTTCCTTTATCTGGTAGAACAAGAAGATATTCTTTGCAGAACCTTATAACTGGAAGCCTTTTTCAAGATTATGTCTACATTTCTTGTATTTTTACCTTCTTATATGAGACTTAAGTATAGATATGTACTTTGTAAGAAGGCAATAAGATCTGAGGTATTTTCCAGGTGCATCATTGGAAGGATATGAGCCCAAGAGCTTGGCTAAAGTCCTATAGCTAGCAAACAGGCTGAGACTGATCCAATGCATTGGATCATACCCCCATCTGTAAGAATAAGGGAATGAGATGGACAACACACATGGAATGTTATGGTGAGTACATAACTTATTTTTATGGAGACATGGAATGATTTTGGATCCAAGCTGTCAGGATCCAAAGTATTTTCAGCTGCCTTTGGATCCTAAGCTTTTGGATCTGACAGATAGAAGTTTGACTCCAGAGAAACTAGGAATTTTGTTGAATCCAGAGCCCCTAGTGTCCTCTTTGGATCCTAATGTCTGCTTGGATTCAGTTTGGTTGCTACTTGTACATTGGATCCTAAGTCTTGGATCCAACAAGCACAAAATTTTATTCCAGATGATTTGAAAGATTTCAGCTCCAAGCTCTTCCAATCCAAAGCCTTTAGAACCTCCTGTACATCCTAAGCCTTTGACTCTGACAGATAAATTTAAAAGCCAGAGAAAAACTAGAAAGACTTTGAATCTAAAGCCCTAGTGCTTCTTTGTGCCATATGTCCTCCTCAGCTCCGATAGGTTTGCTGTTAAATCTTTACTGGATCCTAAGTCTTCGGATCTGACAGAAAACTTTTATTCCACAGAATTTGAAAGATTTCATGTCCAAACTCTTGGGATACAAAAATCTGTAGAACCTCTTTCAGATCCAAAGTCCTGCTTGGATCTGACGGGATCAGTTCCTGTGGTGATTAGTTCCTTTCCTTCCCGTTTTCCCTTCCCAGTCAGTTTTTTTTTCAGGATGTGGATAAGATGATGTGACATTTTCTAAGGCTCAAATCCAGATGGGGATTTACCAGTTCTGCCCTTTCATGGATTTGTGAGTACATCTGCTATGTTTGATTTGCCCCCCTTTTCCTACCCAGCCAGTGGTACCCTCTGAGAGGTTCGGAATTGGATAAAAGAAAGGTACCCTCATTCACTCTTTAGATATACCAGACCATTCCTTTTTAGATACCCTCAGATCAGTGTGCGTCTGGAACTCCATGTCTAATACTTTTTTGGTTTGGTCTTGACCTTTTACCTTCCTTCCTTGAAAGCTCTGGTTCTGAGTAATGGGGTGGGGGGGGGGAGTTTGCCCAGTTATGTCACTTTTCTCTTACATGGTACCCAAGACCTATTTTTGGATCCTACCCACTTTTACCACCTACACAGCCATTCAATCCTAAAGTACCTTTTAAGAGGCTACAAATAGATGTCTATTTCACTTTTTAGAACTAAAATTGCTGATGCTCATCTTCAGTAGTCTCTTACAGGCTCCTCTATGGATGATATCCTACTTGTCCATCAAGTTTATCTTGCATACTGCAGAAGGTGTCTCTACAGCTGCGGGTTCAGGCATTTCCATCAGGAGACATGCCTGGATGACCCTCGATTTTATGCCGTCTTTCAAGTCATCTTTCATCAGTACTAACTTTGACAGTTCTCTTTAGCCCCATAAGTAAGGATGTAAAGACCCTATCTACCATGGATGACCTTTTTTCTGTCCCTTCAACATTTTTTTTCTCAGTAATTAATTGGGAGGTGTAGGTATGTGTACAAGAAGTCTCAGGGTCCCTTACAGGTTACACGCTAAGATAGTTTGCCCCAAGGCACAGGAGGGAGTGATAATAGCTGAAAATCCCCCAGTGACAGAGAACTTCCGCAATTCCGAGAGACTATGGATGCTTCTATTAGACTGTGCCAATGCTCCTGAAAGGAGAACTCTGTGCCCTCCTTTGCAGACAGTCAAGAATCTCTTATCTCTATACCAGGAAGCATGGCTAATCATAATGAAGGATGCTTCCTTGCAGAAAATTTTTTGCTGAGATTATATCATTCCATTTTTCCCTTCAATCCCTGTTAGCCTGGGAGCCACTCATTACCAGTTCAGAGTCCAGCCTTTTGGCCTAAACACAGACCCAAAGGTGTTCACCAAGTGTATATCAGTACTGGCATCTCACTTAACTTTGCAAGGATCCCGCAAATTTCCATTTTGGGATGACAGGCTCATTACAGCTCTAGCCAAGCCTTTACTGGTGCAGATTTAAGATTAAGTGTGGTATTTTTGTCCACAATTTGGGATATACAGCAATAACAGCAAGTCACAATTCCAACCAACCTACACATAAGAGTTTATAAGAATTTTTCAATATTGTGCCTATCCTAGCATCTCCACCCCTTTACAGAGTACAAACAGTAGTTCAGGAAATATTTGGTAGTACCAGAATATCATCAAGATTGATTCTGCAAGTTCTGGGGTCAATGTCAATGGCAATAGTCCTACTTCCTTACCAAGAATAGATGCTACAAACACAATGATAAACTCTCTCTCAACCTATGTCGATAAAGATAGGTTATCTTTCTGTGTGGATGCAGTCAGAACAACTGTGCTAGCCCATCATTTCTTCTTTCCCTGCCCAAGGCCACAGTGAAATTGGATGGAGTGGACAATTCCTGGGGAATAAAGTCCAGGTCATTTGGTCCCCTGAGGAGGTCAACTTAGATCTACTAAAGGTGTGACAATGGGTGATTTTCATCCAACTACTTTGTAATTATAGCCCATTTTCTGAGGAAGTTCGATGCGATTGCTGTCAACTTGAGCAGGTCCATCTTACTTTCTCATGGCTTATGTCTCAGCAACAAAGCATCAGACATGGTTTATTTATTTGTTTGTTTATTCATTCACTTATATAAAGGACAATTTTTCATTCTGTGCCCATGAGTACAGATTTGAGGCAAATGAAATTGCATATTTAAATGGAAGGAACAGTTTATGCAAACTAAACATGTACAATAACAACAACATGGAAAAATATAAAATGTGATAGGCACATATAATGCATCTTAATAAAGATTGCTTCAGAGAGCCGCCCCTTTGAAGAACAAGCCAATCCTCAATGTATCTTACTGACCATGAGTAAGATGGTTCCCCTTCCTTTGACCTCTTTTTTTTCTGTACTCACCTTTGATTTTATATCTATCTACAGAACTTCTGTCTCATTTGACAGGCATGATTCATCCACACATCTCTAGCTTAAAGCTGACTGTGTTTTTTGTTATTATATTGATAGCCAGGCAACCTATGCTTTCTTTTTCACCCATCCATTCCATTCTGTTACCTTCCCATAACAACTCTATATGAGGAATCTCTACAGAAATTTATAGAAATGATGTTTTCTTTGTTGAGTAGAGCAGTGTCAGGTAGAACCTTTCACAGCTCTGATACATTCTGATACATTGAATTTCTAGCCAGTTTATTTTAAGATGGTGCTAGTTTATCAAATGTGTAACTTCTACGCACAACCTTTCTCGAATTTCTACTTAGATTTTCAGAATTCTTCTCTGGCTTCCTCTAAACTTTGCAAAGCATTTTTTAATGGTTTTCTTCTACTTATATCTCCTTACAAAGATCCCATACCATCATGGGGTATACAGTTGGTATGGTAAACTTTTACACAGTCTTCTTTTCAAACTACAGTCAGATGTAATCTAAAATCCTTTACCTGGAACTCTTTCCTTTTAGTTGCATTTACTTCTGTTGGATAATGTCAGAACTTCAAGCGTTATGTTCTACGTCCCCATCTTATTTTTTTCACATGGATAGGGACACTTCACATACTGATGCTTCCTCCATACTGAGAGCAGTGTCAGAATCCAGCATTAACCAATCAAATTAACCTGTCATTATTTTTCCCATACTTTCCAAATAAAGGAGAGTATGTGCTGTGCTTACTAGATGTTTATAGATAATGGAGTTTCTACCTCCACAGAACTAACAACTCAGGAAGACAGATCAATTCTTGGCTTCCTTGACACATCACAAAATGGGCAAATTGGTCACAAATGTAACTATAACCAAGCGGTTAACAGATTATATTTTGTTTTTCTCCATTAAATTGAATGTCCCCGTAATAAACCAGTACAGGCTCTTTCCGCTACACCTATGGCCACTTCCACTATATTCCAGTCTAGACGATGCATGAACTCTAGTTATGGGACAACTTCTCGATCAAATCCTATACCGTTATCATTCATTACAAATTGGAGTCAGTCTCATGAGAAAGAGACATTTGCCTCAACCATATTCATGAATATCCTTCATTAAAATCTACCCAAGAATTTAGATAGCTAGGGACTGTGTTCCATGTATTGAGGAAGAATGAAAATTAACATCATCAGATAAAGAAGTTATGTACTTACCATAATCTTCCATTTGGTTTGTCCATTTTCATTCTTCCTCAACTCCCCATCCTCCATCCCTCTACATTTATCACAAGTGAATTCTGGAGGAATTAAATTCATGGCCACCACACTTCCCATGTGGTGAACTCTAATTATGACAATTCTTTATGGTCTTCATGTCAAGCTGCAAGCAAGATCTGGAAGATGTTAGGGACGGTGCATTATGGGTAGGGAAGGAGCTTATGACTTTGTTGGTGGCCATGAGCTAGAATAATGCCTGAATCGGATCTGCGTATCTGATGGCCGCTCATACATTGAGGAAGAATGAAAATGGACAACACAGATGGAACTTTTTGGTAAGTTCATGACTTGTTTTTTCTCTTGAAGCTGATTTGGATATGTCTGTGAAATGTTCAATTAAATTTGTAGTATTATTCATGGCAGAGAAAACCAAGGGTAGAGAGGGACCTCAAAATCCTTGTCATGCAGCTTTATTTTGGGTGCTACAAGATGAGTTTAGGAAGATGGGACTAGTTGTTCATCTTTGTTTTTGGGATGGAAAGTCTTGTGGCTGCTAAGCTGACTACGTTCCAAGTGGTTTGCCAGATATGTCACCTTTTTCCATCAATTATGCACTCATAAGTGTCATCCATTGGCAAATGCTATGTTCAAAGTCAGCTCCAGCAAAAGAGTATCTGTCTACAATGTTTGATTCAAGAATGAATTATTTTAAGGTTACTTCATCACAGCAGAGTGTATCTGTGTAAACAAAACAAGATGAGGGATATTAGTTTTAGCAAACTTGAGGCTTGGTCAGAATCAGACATCAGAAGTTTTGCCACTCAGCAAAGTAGTATTATTGGAGAAGCAGCCTATGTGAAAACAGTTAACCCAATGTTAGGTAATCACAGTTAAACTGTCATGGGTCTGGGCAGTCAGAAATTAAGTTTGTGTGTGTGTGTGTGTGTGTGTGTGTGTGTGTTTAAAACAAGACAAATTATTTTATTTTGAGCACACTTCATTTCATTTTATCAAAGTACAGCCAGTCAAGTGATTATTCTAGGGGAAGGGGCAGCAGTATGTATTTGAAAGCAGCTGACACTGTGAAACAGTCATGGATCTGGATAGTCAGGATGTGTGTGCATGCATGTGCTTGTGAAACACACTAAAATACATTACTGCAAGCAGAATTTCTTCCACATGTTAACTGACAAATATTTTGAGTATGTACCAAAATAATTATTCTTGGGCAACAATCTATGTTTGAAAGTAGATGACCTACTGCCATTTGATCACAGTTAAACAGTAATGTATTTAAAACTGCAGGTACAATGCTTGTGTGTGTGTTTTTATGAAAGAAAATGAAAATATTACTTTATGCAGTATTTGTTTTACTTGATCACAGTCATACTTCCCAGACTCACTCAGAAAAAATGTTTTTCTATTGTGGGTAGTAAATGTGTGGAAGCAACTGTTACAGTAACACAGTTAAACAGAAATCAGTATATTTCATTAAGGCCAGCATGTGCAACAAGTTGAAAGACATCATTATAGGCAGAATTCCTGTCACTTGATAACAGTGAAAACGTGAAGGGCCACATGATGGGAAAATGCAATTCTTGGTGGCTGTATCAGTTTGAAACAAATAATCTGATGTTGTTAATCTTCTTTCCATTCATCACTGATGGGATCAGTTCAGTGCCCTCGGAACCGAGTCGGCCTATTACCAAGCTCATGCCAGCCAAAAAAACCCTCAAGCTAAGTCTCTTCCCAGAATGCTCTTCTTCCTGTTACCTCAGATCTCATTTGCTGCATAGCCATAAAGTTGCGTTTCAGCCAAGCTCTCAGCTAAGTGAAATTATTTTTGTTGTTTGTGTAAAGGTTTTTGGATATCTTCACATTTTACTAAACCTTTAGTATGTCTAGTGTCCTTTCTTTGATATAACCATATGTTCTGCAGTCTACCCATTGTTACGGTTGGTAAACTTAAATACCACTGTTGGTATGGCCTTTTCCCCTTACCCTTGTGATATTTCTTCAATACCATAGCTGGTATTGCCTTCTCTTGCTTAACATATTAGCTTTTATCTCTATTCAGCTGTTTCCCTTTTTCTCATATACAGTGTGTTGTAATATTGGTATTTTTCTAGTGATTTCTTGTGATTTTTGAACTGAGTGACTTCATTGTTTTGGGATTATACAGTTAATTGTGGTGTCCTTTCTATTAAAATGTTAGAAGAGAAGGGTACCTCTGGCTTTAAGCATTGTACTTCTTCTAAGTGCAAGTTACCTAACAGTGACTTGCATGATGACTGTGTATACTGTTTGGGAGTAGCCCACCTTTCAGTGCAGCCTCCATGTGATATTTGTCAAAGTTTCAGTCAATGCAGTCTTAATCAGCTTAAAAATAAACTTATTCTGAAGGGGTTACTCATGTCTCCTTTCTCAGAGGCCATTTCTGCAATGGAGGTCTCAAACCCTCCTTCTAAGGATAAAAAGAGATCCCATTCTGTTCCTTCTTCACCACTTGGGTGATCAGAGCAAACCTGGGAAGTCTAAGGACTTCAAGTTATTGTCGGAGCATAAATCGACCTCTTCTGCTCTGCCTTCCTCGGCTCTGACCATTTCAAAACCTTCAATATCGATGCCTGTACTGGCACAGACCCTGCCTCCGGCACTGATCATAGATCTTACTACGCCTGTTTCGACTATGGCACCTGTAGCTACCTAGGCTCAGGGCACATCTTCAGCTTCAAATTCAGTTTCCATTTTGGAACCGACCATTTCAGCTTCGAGTGCCACTTCGGCACCAAGCGTTGTACCGACCACACTAGATCTGATCCCTTTGCTTCTGGTCTCAAAACTAAAGACTTCTGTGCCAGCAGACCTTGCACCATGGACCCAATACTTTCCCTCAGGAGACCCATTTTTGGGCCAGGCGTATAGCCCATATCTCAAATGTCCTGACTCCCCGTCTGGAGTATCCACTAGATCCACCAGGAGCCTTTTGGAACACGATGTGGTGTGTCTTGTGGACCAGCTGTTGGTAGCCAGGGAGATTCCATCACTTTCTGAAACTGATCCACCTGCTGGACTTGGGTTGCCTTATCCACAGACTCCATCTTAAACTCCTCCTTCAACAATCTTGGTTCCAAAGCCTTCTGTTCCGACATCCTTCTTGGAACCCACCAACTCTGTGCCTATAGTGCACCTCACTCCAGTTCCAAGTTTGTCCCTTTGGTCTTCGGTTCCCGCCAAACCAATCCTTCCTCAATCTGGGGATTGGGGGACTGGTGCATCGGCCTGGGGTACAGTGCCGACTTTCTCCTCGGTTCCCTCCTCGATGCAGATGGCTGCATCCTCACCGATGTTGCTTGAGGCTCCACTCATAGGGGTTGGTCCATTGGAGCAGGGTGTGACCCCAGTCCTGAGGTCTTTCTCAGTTCTGGGCTTCCATCCCTCTTCAGGTGGGCCTTCCTTCCGCGTGATGGAGAGGGCACTTGCTTCTGGTAGTACTCCTATGATGTCGGAACTCCAGTTTTCACCCCCTGAGCTGCAGCTGTCATAGGCCACCCCCAGGACACTGAGCAGAGAAGCCGCAGGGCACCCGTGTTCAGGGTACTCACTCTTTTGAGTCCTCCACAGAGACCCCCACTGAGGAGCCCCCTCAAAAGAAGACATACAAGAGGAAGCACATGGACTTGCTTGAGGAGTCCTTAACAGAAGACACTGATTACAATGATGGTGAAGGGTCCACACGGTCACCTCCTGATGATATCCTGGAAATGTTAAAACAGAGAGGTGACTGGAAGCCCTCCAACCCTTTGTCTGAGGAGTCCATGTTTTTGCAGGCTTTTCATGCCTGGCCATCTACCTCTTGGGTGACGCCTCCTGCCGACGAACTCTACCATCACGTTGTGTGGCACATGTGAAAGAACCAGTGGCAACTGGTGACTTCAAATCAAAGGGGGGCTGTAGAAGACAGCTGAATGGGTGATGCCAATTGTAAGGGGTGTGACCAACTAGAAAGAGGAGGAGCTATGCTCAAAACCACAAAAACTGGGACTTTAATTAAATACGCTGCCCTAGGTGCCAAACCATTATTATGAGAGTCCCATCAAGAGAAAATGAAGTGGAGAAGAAAAAATATATTTCAATGCATTGGCTGCATGACAGCTTACTTAATATCTGGATGGAAAGAAAAAGGTTGTAAGGCATGAAAAAATAAATTACTTTTTAAATACATTACTGGAATGTCATTGAAAATCAAGTATAAAAAAGCAAGCAGCACTCAACTCAAACCACTTCTCCTTGCACTGCAGTTCTAATTATAATTTATATTCAGCATTATAAAAGTACCAAGTAACATGCAGCCAACAACATACATTTTCTGAATAATAAGAAGTATAAATCAATAGCATAAAAATATGACAGAAAACCAGAACATTCTGCAAAATCAAGAATATATGAAAAGCCACTGTACTTGTTTCTACTTTGGATGGGGTGATACTTAGTCTGCACACTTACACTGCATAACTGCTCCCTGCCTTACTTGGACTCATCCAGAGTCACTACATGGGGGAGTGGAGTGCAACAAGTATGTCACAATTTGAAATGCCTCTGGCTGATGGTGATGGCCCTGACACATTTGTCATACTCTCAACCTCAGAGCAAGAAATCTTGATAAAGCCATAAATAAAAGTGGGAAAAGTCTCAAAGGCACAAAAATAAGGGTAATTTTTAAATATTGCTCTTACAAACTTAGAAAGTTAATAAAATAGTAGGTCTTGCATTAGTATGAATTTTCTGAAGGGTATGAAATCTGAAAGTCAAATGTTTGTCATTATTTTCTAACTTCAATCTTTAATGATTTGCCACTAATTTGCCAGAAAAACAAAATTTTATGAAAAATGGACCAAAAATGTGATGCGAAAATCTGTACACACTAAACACACAGACACAAAAAATAGACATAGATAAAGGAATATATGATTTTCTAAAGAATTAGTCATAGGCAATAAACTAAACATAAACAGTTTCAGGATGCCTGCCATGGCAAAGCTCGTCTTCTATTAAATTACAGTGTATAATCATCCATCTCTGTAGTCATTTGATGGCAGTTAAAATGGATGTTGTCACTGTGTAAGACTTGCTATATTGCCCCAGTTTTAGGTTCCAAAACAAGTGCAGTGAATACTCAACTTAAAGAAAGATTTATATAACCAGACTTGGATTCTCTATTTCACCAAGTAAGGGACTACAAGATAGAGAAATCTACATGAGCACCCTTTTCCATTTTGAAACTGGTTTCCCTTTAGCTCTTGTTTCACCAAGATGCAGGTGTCCAATAAATTGAATAAACAAAGCTGGCGTAGCTAGATGTGGGTTCATCCAAGCCTGAGATTTATTAATAGTTTCAGTTCACACATACACAATAGGAATTGATTCAGCTACAGTTAACCTTCTGCAAAAACTGAATTATTTTATTAATAGGACTTGCAGCACAAATTATATAAAACAGTAGTAAATCTAAACAAGTGGAATATTAAGGGCTCATTGATCACTCCGACATTTGTTGGTAGTCATTTGTGAGCTTAATCCTATAGTCAGAGTCTGAGATCAATTTTCACTTGCATAATGTAAGGCCAGGAATAAACCAGTTTACCATCAACTGTTGTTTATGAGCTGTTTCTTAAAAAAAGATACCAGGTGGTCTTAGCTTGTTAACACATTAATCGGGCTCACTTCTCTCCTCTACCCTACCCCAATTCCCACCCACCCCATTACAATTACCTTTGCACCTAACTATCCCGCCCCACTAGCCACTACAATTCCACTTCCTGCCCATTGCCACAACCACCTTACTAATGTGTCAATCTTGTCAACACCACTTCCTCTATACCGCTGCCTCCTCCTACTCTATCTGACCATATTTTATTCCATGTATTATTTTCTAATATCTTCTACATTACTCCTTATTCTCTCTATCTCCACCTCTTACCACTCCAATCTCTCTGACCCACTCCTATGTTCACCATCTTCTCACTCATACAACATATATCCAAATTCATCTTTTACTATCTCCCCTAATCTCTTTAGTACCTCAGGTCTATATAAACTATCCATAATACAGGTTTTTAAACCTTCCCACAAAGCTAAGTCAAAACTATATGAACTCCATCTAGCATCTACTACACACTCTCTCCTCACTAAAATCCTACTTTGTTCTTGAGATATCCATCCCAACCCTGGCCCCTCTTCCCTCCCCAAAACTACCTCTACACTGCCCCATCTTACTCCGCTGACAGTCACCAACCTCAGTCACAACAATCATCTCCATCCAAATACTTAACTATTTGCTCATTGAATATTCAGAGTCTAGCAAATAAAGTCACTGAGCTGCACTCATGGAGAGCTCTCAATATCCCTCACATCCTCTCCCTATCTGAAACCTGGCTCAAGCCGCAAATCTCAAATAGTGAAATACTCCCACCAGGTTATAATATCTTCCGATCTGCTAGACCTGTAAAAAAAGGAGGTGGCATGGCCATCCTCTACTCAAACAACCTTAACCTCTCACTATACCCTTACCCAATTCCTGACTTCCTCCCAGCTGAAATCATCATCCTTAACTGCCATCTGAATCCCCACAAAAAACTTGCAATTGCCTCTATCTATCTTCCTCCTGGTAACAATCTGCCCATTCATGAAAACACCCTATCCTGGTTCTCCCACAACATACCATATGAGACACTTACCCTTGGTGATGTCAACAATGATGGGTTCAAACTCACAACTGACTCCCCCCAACTCAGTATCCATCTACACGGCTTCCACCAACTTATAACATCTCCCACTCACTTCCATAAAAATTCCACTTCCAGCTCCATCATAGACTGGATCCTTACCAATTCCCCCCACCAATACCACAATCCCACCACCTTACCTGACTCCCTCAGTAATCATCTCCCTACCACCATCTTAAGACACTACTCCCATATTCCTAAACCCCACCTTATCAAAGACTGTCGAAAACTATCAACTTTCAATTCATCCCAATTTAACTCCATTCTCCACAACATAGATTGGTCCATCCTAAAACACCTCCCCCTAAATGATGCTGTAAGCACTTTCAATAGCATCTTCATGAATATTCTAAACTCCTTAGCTCCCTCTAGGAAGATTAGAGCAAAATCAAATCATGCTCCCTGGCTCTCCAAAGAGACTAGGTCCATTTTGAAACAAAGAGATTGTGCTTGGAAAACCTGGACTAAAACTAAACAACCACCTTTTCTTCAAATATACAGGCAACTGAGGAACCTTGCAAAAAACATACAACTAATGACAGAAAGTTATACTATAGCTCTGCTCTGCTTAACAACAAATCCAGTCCTCAAACATTTTGGTCAACTTTCAACAACATCCTCTATCCTGGAAAACCCTCTAATCCCTCCCCATACCCTAACTCTTCCACTCAGGAAACAGCTACCCTCCTGAATAAACACTTTATCTCTTCCATCCAAAATCTGGTAACATCTAAGCCAAACTCTACTTCGACACCCACCCCTCCAAGTCCCACTAACACAATTTTGTTTTCTTTTGAGCCAGTTTCCATTACTTACATCAAATCTCTACTACTCAAGCTAAAACCTTGCTCTCCTTCTACTGACAATCTATCTCCTACATTCCTCCAACTTGCTGCTGACTCAATTGCCTATCCTATATCTATACTAATTAATCGATTTATTCTGGAATCAGCTGTCTCCATCCTTTGGAAATCTTTCTTCACTATCCCACTTCATAAAGGTGGAAACTCCACTGACCCCTCAAACTACCAACACATTGCCATTCTGTCCCCCCTCTCCAAGATATTAGAAAGAATGTATTCACTCACAGCTTCTAAATCACCTCCTCACACACCACTTACTTACCCCTACCCAACATGGATTTCGTCCTCACCACAGCACCACCACTGCCCTCCTTTCCTTCACTCATATCATTGCAGAGGCCCTAGACAACAATAAACTCATTTCCTGTCTCTTCCTAGATCTCTCCAAAGCCTTCAGTACTGTCTCTCATCCTCTACTACTATCCAAACTCGCAAATCACCTCCATCCCCCTCTGCACTTGCCTGGTTTTATAGTTACCTATCTGGCTGGGGACAATCTGTCAACTGGCTCTCATCTTCCTCATCTTTCCTTCCCATCTCCACTGGTGTTCCCCAAGGCTTCATCTTGGGACCCCTTTTGTTTAACATCTTCACCAATGATCTTTACACCTCATGCAAAGAATCCTCCTTTATTCAGTATGTCGACGACTCCACACTTATATCCATCTCAAATAACATTCCTGAACTACACTCCCTGACAAAACAGGCCCTACTATCCACTGAACAATGGCTCACTCACAACCTATTGATCCTAAATCCCAAAAAGACTAAACTCCTACTTTTCCTTCCCCGTTCTCTTTCTCATCACAAAACCTCCTTTTTTATTACATCTTCTAACAATACAACTATCTAACCTGACACCCACACAAAACTCCTAGGGGTCATTATCGATGATAAACTAAAGTTCAACCTACACATACTCCAATGTATAAAAAAAACAAGCCAGAAACTAGGTCTGTTATATCAGAACAAAAAATTCCTAAACCCTGAATGCAGACTTACCCTGGGACAGGCACTCCTCCTCCCCTCCCTCTTATACGCCGCCCCAGTTCTTACCAATATCCAGGCCTCCACTCTAAACAAACTCCAGCAGAATTACCATAAAATAGCCAGATTCATTACTAACTCCCCATACAACTCACACCACTGCATTTCTTTAAACTCTGTTAAATGGCTTGAACTTCCCCAATTTCTGCTATCTTATCAATTTCATATGCTACACTCTATTCTTTATAAACCCTCCTTCTGTCCATCTCTATCTTTCTTAATCTCCATCTACATCCCATCCCAGACCCTCCATACTTCTAACCAGCAATTACTTGATATCTACCACACAAAAAGGTCAGTAGGCAAACTACTCTACAAACACTCCCTTGCCCATGCTTGGAACAAACTTTCCCTTGACTTACGTTCAATCTCCCACACCTCACACTTTAAAAATGAACTAAAAGCTTATTTTCTCAATTCCAGAACATGCCCTTGCCATGACCCTACCTAGTCTTCCTTCCCTTTATGTACCCTTAAAAGGACCATACTTAGTACCTCATTACACCTCTCTCTCTCCAATGTGTTTACTATGCATTTGCATAATTTATACAAACAAAAAAAATGTTTATTGTTGACCTATTGAACTATATCAATGTAAAATTGTTACTTGGCTTCTTTTTAATGCAACTTTAACTTTATGCATGTAACCCAACACATGTGAATCTTTTTGCTATAATTGCTGTTATATCAATATTGTTTAAAATTGTACTTGTTTAAAATGTACTACTGGAGCTTTTCTCCTCTGGTCTCCACTGAAAATGGACCACAAGCCCAGTTGGACAAACCCGGTTAACAAATGTCAATAAATAAATAAAATAATAACCATCTTTGAATTGCAATAACAATGTCATGTGGCAGCAATGTTAACATTTTCCAAAAGTTACTTGTGCAGTATTTTTTCCTTGTGCACATTAATGACAAATTATTTTTCCACTTTTCTATATATCACAGATCACTCAGTATATTTCCTTAAGTATTGTTGAATTTGAACTTGCAGTCTGTGGAATTCTCAAACAGTTTCTCGAACACCACATATTAAAAGCATCAATATTCTGGCATACATCCTTACTAATATTCCATTTCCCTCATTTGTATATTTTTACTTTGAAAACAATATGATGGTATGTTTTTTGCACTGGTTTTGGCTCCCCTCACAGCTGGCCAGATTACCATCAGATGCTCCCAGTACCTCTCCATATTTGCCATGTCTATCAAACCCAACATTCCTTCTCATAGGTTCCCTGGACTGGATTTTTATTCCAGAGGAAGGGAGCCTCTGTCCATTAATTCCAGGATGAATGCTATTATGTCAGGCAACAGATCTCCTCTGAACAGGCGGTATGCCACTAGTAGAGCTGGAGGTTGGCTTTATATATCAGGCACAGAGAGAAAGCTCTGACAAGAGGCGGATGCCCACTGAGTAGAGCTGGGTTTCTTTAACCAGGCAGATCCTCTTGGTGTGAGGTACTTTTGGGGGTCTTTCAGTTGCTCCCAAAAGGGGCATTGTACTCAATCAAATGAGAGATTGCTATCAACTTGGGTCCCCAGGTCCCTAATTACTTCTTCTGTACTTAATGGATTACCCCTAGTGGTATTTTTGGGCACTTTGTTTTTACAAAGGGGATGACTATACGACTGAAGAGTTATGGTATGCCCAGTTTGTCCGAGAAATATATACCGAACAAGAGAGGTCAGGATCCGTGAGGCACCACCTTTATGGGAGGGGACCACGTTGCTGTACGCCACTCTTCATTTGGACTAATTCTGAGCATATCTGGGAATTACCACCCAGGTTCCAATTTTATGTGTGCCTGTGTTTTTCCTAATACTGATCAGTGATGCCTTTTTTGGGATTTTTGCTCTATCATTTAGTGTATAGTTTGTTTATGGTGGGGTCCACCAGACAGGGCGTCTGCCTTTGGAGGATTGGGTCTTGGTTTTTGGTCTAGCAGGCTATAAACTGGAAGGCAGTTTACCCACATGGGGGATCTCTCTGATGCCTTCAGCTTTGCCACCAACCTGGAGGTGTGGGTATCTTTGAATATCAATCCCCGTGCATCTTGAGTTTAGACTTCTGGTGTTGAGTAGCATTACTCTTAGTTTCTTATCCTGGGCTACAGAGAGCTCCTTTATGTCTCTTTTCATGTAGGACTGTTTTGGCACACTGGCTTTGTGGATATGTGTGTTTTTTTTTTTTTTAAGTAGCGCGCTTGGGTGTCTGCTGGTTTGCTGTCGTGGTAGGTCTATGGTAGGTGTGTGGTCCTCCTCTCCTCTGACTGGTTGCCAGTACTGCTGAGAGAGAGCTTAGCCTCAGTTTGCTGTGTATGGTTGCATCTCACATGTGTTGGAATTTGTTGGGAGGAGGAGGGTTGTCTGTGTACATGAAGCAGTTGTAACATTGCCTCAAGATTCCCACCAGCTGGACCGAGAGGAGATTGACAATCGACCTTGACATGCTAGAATAATGGGAATTCCTTAATAATTGAAAACTGCTTTTAATTTTTAGTGCTGACTTATATAATTGCTTTAGTGAGCAAGTGCAGTCTCTCTCTTTCCATGTTCAGCACCTGACAAGATCAAGGCATCCTCTTCAAGGCCAAACTCTCCACCTCACACATATAATATCCTACAGGTTCGCATGGTGTACAATGGGTAATGCATCATCTCATCCTGGCATTCATAAGCAACTCAGTCATTGTCCTCTCCCCTTTATAGACAATCCCTTCCAACATATCCCAAGTATCTACTAGAAGTCAACTGCAGGGGCATGTTTCAGCACATTTCCCACTCATTTTTCCTCCTACAGGGTGAGCAAGTGGACATGAGATACTCAGACCCACCCACTTTGCCTGGTTGTTCCCATGCAAGAGCTGCTGATCAAACTTGGGGCATATGTGATGCAGTCAGGCCTTATCCCTGTACACCATGAAGACTGCTCTTTAATATCTTAGGCAGAATTGCCAAAGCTTTCTTTCCATGAAGTGAACATCTTTTAAGTTCATGGGTACAGTCATCTTCTGCAGCGATCCTTGAGCTTTAGGAAAATAAAATCTCTGTCACTGCTTCCATGCCCTCATATTCTGCTTACAAAGAATTGCTTTATTGTATAATAACTTAATAAAGAATGACAGGAATTACAGTTAGACCTTTTTTCACTTTGGAAAATCATAAAATGTGTGATATTTTACCTCTTCCTATCCTGTCAATTTCTTAACTTAATAGTACAGATATTTTAGAAAATGTCACTGGTTGCTTCATTGTCTTTCTAGATTTGTCCCTTATTCAGTTGTGATAAACCTAGAATACTAGAATAACCAGAGAAGCCTCAGTGCTTTTTTAAAAGCAAAGAGAAAAAGCCCAAAGCACCTGGGGAAAAAAAAACTTTTCTTCAAAAAGAAGAATGAGAGAAGAAAAATGATAGCAAAATGATACTCAGACATACAGACAGACACACACACGCACACAACACAGCTATGTGAAGTAAAAAAAGTGCAAAAGGACACTGTATGAAAGTATTTGTGTGTGTTTATATGTCACACAGTCAAGAACATTATATATTAATATATGTAATATAAAAAGGAAGTAAAAGAAAATGCTCATAAACATAATATAGATTTTTCAAGATTGTCATGTCTCTGTTGTATTACGAGTATCTGCAGTTATTGCAGTTGCTTAAATACTTGATCTGCTTTTAGTTAAAGCTTAATAGAAAGCATTGAGTCAACATACACTTTGTAAGTAGCTCAAATAAACAATTTATATTTGCAATTTGTCATTATAGCAATAATCCACGCCTGGGTGTGGATAATGCTGGATTTACCCATGGTTGGTGTGGTTTGGTCATGAGGGCGAAGCCTGAGTGGCCAAACAAAGACAACCATGGGTAAATCCAGCATTACCCACACCTAGTCGTGGGTTATTGCTATTATACAATGACATTATTTAAGAAACAAAATAATTACTTTTCTTAAATAATGGCATTGTATAATGCCTCCTTGCTGCCCTTCCACAGCTGTCTGGTATTCTGTGGCAGTTCTGATGTATTGCGCATGTGTATACTTACACAGTACATCAGAACTGTGGGCAAAAGCAATGGAGAAAGCAAGATCTCCGTTGCTTTCTACAACCTGTCTCGCTATGGTAAATGAGAATCTCCGTTGCTTTTTTTAAAGCTGTCTCACTATGTTAAACCCATTTAACATAGCGAGACAGTTTTGAAAAAAGCAATGGAGAAAGCAAGATCTCCATTGCTTTTTAAAGTGTCTGGCTATGTTAAATGGGTTTAAAAACTCATTTAACATAGCGAGACAGGTTGTAAAAAGCAACTGAGATCTTGTGTTCTCCATTGCTGTAAAAAAAAAAGTTATAATAATGGAAAAATCCCGGGTGACCGGACCTTTTTCCATTGCTATAACTCTGATTTACAATGTGCAGGCTGACCAATCAGCGTGCACGTTTTGGAATATTAATGGGGGGAGGGTTGTTGTATAATACAGTAGTCCTGATAGTTATTTTTTCCTTTTATTATATTGTTCAATGTTTTTCATTATTCATAATGCACATTTCACTTTCATAAAAAGGTCTAATACTTATCATAATGAATGCAGTTTCACAATCAAATCTTAGTTACAAGTACTTATTATCATAGTGGAAGCAGCTTATACTAATAATACTAAAACTAATAGTGCTACTACTAATCTGAGTAAAAAATATTCCCGCTTAAGACTTTAAAAAGGCATCAAAACATCAGTCAATATCCCTTAACTCAAAATTTTGCATTAAGATTCTGAGATCATGGTGTAACCTTAAAGAACTAGCAAATGGAGTTATTGCTAGAAGGTCATTACAATCATCTGTAAATTTTAATTAATCCAGAGTTTTTAACCATAGCAGATTTTAACTAGATTCTAACATAACATCCCTTGATTGCAAATAAGATTTAAGATTACCATAGTTACTCCTCCCCTTTAACCACTGTTTTACTAAAAAAAATAGCCAAGCCAATGCAAAATGCAGAATATAGTGCTCAGTAACATCAGAAAAATAAAAATAAATTACACAAACTGAAACTTCAAGATTAAGGAAGTTCCCAAAGATCTCATTTTGTCTTTGCCTAGATAACATAACATAACATGACATGACTACTATATAAAAACATCATGTTTTCTGACAGGGAATTGCTGTTTGCCAAATGAACTTCCTTGGCCTCCCAATCTATAAATAAATCTGTCATGGACAACAAGGAGTTGGACACTTACCTCTGTATTAATAAAGTTAAAAATGAGTGAATGTGCATCTGATCAAGATGTTAGGATCAAAAACTCTCCGTAAAGCAAGCAAAAAGCAAACAAGTTGTTTGAAACATGTCTCAGCAATGGTAGCAACCAAAGTACTGTGCTACTACTGATTGTTTCTTGCTCTCTTTTTCAGGAAGAGAGCAAGAACCAATCAGTAACCATACAGCTGCCGGCATCATGTACGTGACTGTGAATGTAGCAGTTCTTCCCCCTTCTGTTTTACATAGCCTTCTGGGCATCATACTGATGCCTTCTTCTTTCCTTAATCTGGACTGCAGTCCAGATTTAGGGAGAGTTATTAAAAAAAAAATGGAACTCAATGAGCATGCACAGTCCGAGTTCCAGGTCTGTGCGAGTCAGTCGGACTCGTTTAGAGACTCATCTGCCAGCCAGCAGTAAACATTAAATAATTTATAAATATAAATATATAATTTAAACTGTACTTTTCAACTGGGTGGGCTGCAGTCCAATGGCACGACCCACCACTGGGAAGAACCCTGATTCCATTGATGCGATCCCCCAGAGACCAGACAAAATTCTGCCCTCTCCTGTTGAGAATCCGCACTGGTCCAAAGGGTTACCAGTTGATGCTATGTTGGTGGCGGTGGCCATGAAAAAGGACTTGACTGAAGAAAGTCCCGTTGTCCACCTGCCCAGCAGGGAGTCCTAGGCAGTGGATAGACTTGGGAAGTGTGTTTTTGCATCAGGGACCTTTGCTATATGGTCCCTGAATTATTTGGCACATTTTACGAGTCTCCAGAGGGACTTGATCTACAAACTCTCTGGGACACTCACAGGACAGTTGTCTGACGGGGTCAAGGACAAGGTGGCCTTGCAGCTAGCAGCCCTGGAATCAATATCCAACTTGTCCATGAGGTTGCTTTCACAAGTGACAGAAGGGGCAGCTAGAGCAGTGGGTTCGGGCATTGTTATGAGACATTATGCCTGGATGTGCATCTGTGACCTTGCGGATCCCTTTAAGTCTTCCTTTCTAAATGCTCCCATCGAAGCTTCATCCCTCTTTAGCTCCAAAGTGAAAGACATGCTAGCCAGGTGCGAGCAAGATGGAAAAGCCCCTGTCTGCCATAGGGCTACATTTTTCCAACCCTCAATGTACCTTCTCCAGGAATCAGAGAAGTGGGAAAATGTGGCATAAGAAGTCTCAGGGTCCCTTTCTGTGCCACACGTGGTGATGATACTCCCAGAGGAAGAGGGGGTAACAATTCTGGAAGACACCCCTATAGAGGCAGAGGAGGTCCTCATGACCAAGGCTCCAGGGCTCTCTTTCTGGCCAGCCTCATCAGCGCTCCTGAGGGGCGGCCCGATTGCTTACCTCTGGAAGCAGTCGGGGGTTGTTTCTCTCTGCACCAAGCTGCCTGGCACTCGATCACCGCCAGTTGTTGGGTGCAGAATATTATCACCAGAGGTTACACCATTCCCCTTTCTTGTCAGCCAAAATTTCCAAGAAAACTTCCCAACATTTCACTCAGTCAAAGGGAAGCAGCAGCTTCAGAGATTATAAAGCTGTCTCAAAAAAAGAGTCATCCAACCAGATCCACCAGACCAATGAGGATCTGGATTTTACTCAAGATTCTTTTTGGTGCCAAAAAAGACAGGGAACTGGAGACCCATTTTGGATCTCGGCAGCTTAAACAAGCCTGTCACCCAAACCAAATTCCGGATGGTCATGGTTCAGTCCATCTTTCCCTTTTTAAGAGAAGGCAATTAGATGTGCTCTGTAGATCTCTGGGACACATATTCCACATCAAGATGGACAAATACTCCAAGAATCTGGTTTGCTTCTGGCTAGGAGCCAGTCATTACCAATTCCGTGCCCTGCCGTTCAGTCTCTCTACAGCCCCCAGGGTGTTCACAAAATGCATGGCAGTGGTAACAGCTCACTTGAAACTACAAGGATTCCAGGTGTTTCCATATCTAGATGACTGGATCTTTACCGCCCCCACCAAGCATCTTCTGGTAATTGCCATACAACATACTCTCTCTCTGGCAAAACTGTTGGAAATTATGATACATTAAGAGAAATCAAATCTTATCCCTACACAGCAAATAGAGTTCATTGGAGCAATGTTCAATACTCAGTCCTGTCTAGTATCACTCCCTCTTCACAGAATCCACCGACTGAGGCTTCAAGTCTGAGTGATTCTTTCTCAAACATCAGTCCCTGCAAGACAAGTTCTCCAAGCTGTGCATTCTATGGCTGCGTCAATTCCAGTAGTGCCTCTAGCAAAGCTACATATGCAAATTCTGCAATGACTCCTTCTGTGTCAATGGTTCCCAAACTGTCATCCCTTGGATTACAAGATTTGAATAACCAACTCTTGCAAACAGGACCTGCTTTGGTGGATGAGGCCAGACGAAGATCTTTGGAGCTGTCCTTTTCAACCCTCCCAGCCCACAGCCATTGTGACAATGTATTCTTCCCTGATCGGGTGGGGGGCCATTTTCAGGGAAAGACTGTCCAAGGCACGTGGTCCACCTCGGAAGCCTACCTGCATATCAATGTCCTACAACTGAGGGCTGTGCTGTTAGCATTGCAGGCATTCCATTTGGCTCTCCACTCCAGGACAATTGCAGTCCATTCAGACAATATGTCAGTGGTCTGGTACATCAACAAGCTAGCAGGAACCAAGTCCTACCCCCTTTTTTGAGAAGCCATGAGAATCTGGCAGTGGGCAATGGCTTCCAACCGCTTTCTGATATCAGTGCATATCCCAGGGAGCTACAATGTGATTGCATTCAAACTGAGCAGATGCATCCTCATGCCCCACGAGTGGTCCCTCAACCCCGAGGTGGCATCTGTAATCTTCAGCTACTGTGGCCAGCCTTGCTGTGATCCTTTCACCTCTCCATCAAACACCAAGTGCAGCAGCTACTTTGCCCTACTTCTCCTGCAGGGGGAGTCACCGAGGGATACCCTGATCCACAATTGGCCCACAGAAATTCTCTACACCTATCCTCCCATTCTTTTGATCCCACAATTTCTAAAGAAAGCTCTTCGGTTGAGAGCAAGGTGATCCTCATAGCCCCATTCTGGCCTTGACAAGTTTGTTTCCCCTTTCTTCGACCTCACCTAGTGTTCCCACCATGGATTTTGGACCCTCTATCAGATCTGATCACTCACTCCCAAGGGTTGAGTCACCCAAACCTGTCCATTCCCAACCTGACAGCTTGATTTCTCCACTTCCGCTAGTCTCCAGCCAGGCTAATCTCTCCACACCTGTTTGAGACATCATTCTGGCTTCTCACAAGCCATCCACCAGAAGACTATATCAGGATAAATGGAAAAGGTTTTCCATTTGGTCCAAGGATAACATGCTAGACCTGGATTTGGCTCCAGTTACTGCAGTGCTTCAATATTTGGCTACGAGTCTTGATAATGGAGCCCCTGCCGCTACAGTTCATGTACATGTAGTGGCAATTTCCAACTTCCACAGTGGTATATATATATATATATATATATATATATATATATATATAGGCTATATCAAAGGGACCTTTCATCTCAGGCCTCCTGTCAGACAGCCTGTAGTACCATGGAACCTCACTTTAGTCCTCCAGTCTTTGACTCAAAAGCCCTTTGAGCCTGTGGCTAAGTGTGACCTAAAGTTCTTGTTTTGGAAATCTTTGTTCCTGGTAGCCATTACCTCTGCCAGAAGAGTCTCAGAGCTGCAGGCATTGTGTATCAAGAGGCCCTACCTGGTCTTTCATAAAGACAGAGTGTCACTTTGAACAAACCCATTCTTTCTTCGCAAAGTTGTTTCTGAATTCTCTATTAACCAGTCCATTGATCTACCTGTCTTCTTTCCAAATTTTGCCAATAAAGGAGAGTATTGCCTTCAAACCTTAGATGTACATAGACAGTTAAGGTTTTACCTAGACAGGACCAAACCTATCCATAAATCTGAACAGCTTTTCATCTCCTTTTTAGGGCCCAAAATGGGAGAGGCTTTTCCAAGGTTACATTATCAAAATGGCTAAGGGACTGCATATGTGTCATTTATTCCCTTCATAATGAATCCATGCCAAAAGTTAAAGCCTACTCCACTAGATCTATGGCAACTTCTACAGCATTCCATTCCAGGGCATCTGTGGATGACATATTTGCAGCAGCTACTTGGGCTAAGCCTCATACCTTTATCAATCATTACAAATTTGACCTGGTCTCCAGGGGGAGACCTGCCTTTGGCTCAGTGGTACTTAGTATGTTCTTCCATATGGGCCACCCATGGACCTCAAGGTAGTTTGGGATTCTGTCCCATCAGTGATGAATGGAAAGAAGATTAACAACATCAGATAAAGAAGTTATGTCTTACCATAACATTCCATCTGTGTTCATCTTCTTTCATGCATCACTTCCCACCCTCCTTCCCCCTCTAAAGGCTCCTGGGAGATGCTTTGGGTCTAAGTGGTGCACTAGATTACTTGTGTAGAAGTGGCCTCGCCTTTACTTCCTTTCTTAGCAAACTCAATCTGAGGTAACAGGGAGAAGGGCATTCTGGGTAGAGACTTAGCTAGAGTTTTTTTGGCTGGCGCAAGCTTGGTAATAGGCTAACTTGGTTCCAAGGGCTCGGAACTGAACCCATCAGTGAGGAATAAAAGAAGATGAACAACACAGATGGAATGTTATTGTAAGACATAACTCCTTTTTTTTCTTTAGTCTCTTGATTACTGTTTCACAATTGATGACATGGCTTTTCAGGGTATTTTTGTGAGTATATAATAATGTATTATTATGCAGAACATTTCTTTTCACAAGACATAAATATATCCCCCCATTATTTCTTTGTGAATTGCTTATTCAAACTCTCTTCCCAATCCTTTCTAACCTCCCCTAATTGATTCTTATAGATATCATGCAGTACTTTATATGCCTTACTATTATCCCTTTTTAAAAGTAGCTTCTGTTCTAGATTCTATTAAAAACTCTATCAATGCTGATCTTTTGCTTAAGGTCCCTTTATTTTTTTTTCTCTTTGCCTATACTCTAATATTAATCCTGGATAGGGAAGGGAATCTCTAGCCTGCAATCCAAATAAAGTTTTGGCCACTTCCCATTCCATTACCTTTCCCTCTCTAAATATTTGCTACCAAAACTTTGGTTCCTTTGCCAGTTTTCTCCAGTAAATTCCAGCTCCTCTCTTGCCTATTCTTTGTACCCCTAATTGTAGTCAATCCTATTGGCAGAATCTCCTTTTTTCATTCCCATGTTGGGTTAGTTCTTAGGATACTTTCAGTAGTTAATGAATATAATATTCTGTAAGGTTATTGTTAGGATGTTCATCCAAAATCCCAGTTCCTCCTTATTTCTTGAGCTTCATGCCTGTTTCATCACCATCCTTTTCCACTTTGAATTATAGCTTTCTGCTTGCGTTATGCATAGGGGCTTTGACTGTGTAGCTCTGAAATACCTCTTCAAATCAGGTAATCCCAAACCACCTCATTCTGTTGGAAGGATTACTTTATCCCACTTAATTCTTGCCCTCTTCCCCCTCCCAGATAAAGTTCTTCAACTCTTTATTAATTGCTAACCACAACTTATCCTGTGGTTGATAAAAATATGCCTGACCTATAAATAAAACTGAAAGGAATAGAAACATTTTCACTGCTTGTATCTTGCTATCAATATCCATACAATAAAGCTTCTAATTTCTCAGTTTTTGTATTTTTTATTTAGTCATTCCCCACATATCCTTTGCTGCTGTAACATAATTTTTGGTTCGTACTCGTAAGTACTTAATTTTATCATATCACCATAAATATGGGTATTCCTGAACCAATTCACATGTGGGTATATACTTTACAATTGTTGCCTTTGTTTTATCTTCATTAATTTTGTATCCTAAAAAGAAACTGTGTTAGATTTTTCCACAACATAAAATGTACTTTTCTGGTTTGTCAGGTATAAAATAATAATATCTGCAAATAAAGCCAACTTTTATTGGATACTATACCAAGTATATCCTTGAACTTCCCTTATTTCCTTTGCCAGTGATTCTAAATATAACACAAATAACAAAGAGTAAAGAGGACACCCCTGCACATTTCTCTGCTCAAACAGAACTTATCAGAGAGAACCCCACTCACTTTAATTTTTGCCTCTGATCCCTCATAGATCACTCTAGTAAACTTTATACTTTTATGAGGGAACAAAACTTCTTCCATTACGCTATTCATAAAATTTCAGTTTACTCTGTTGAATGCTTTCTCTACAGCAAGACGCACCAACAACAGTGGTATTTTCTTGCATTCTGCTTCCCTCTGGATCATCGTTTTATTGGCGTTGTCAAATGCTTGCCTTCCTTTTACAAAGCCACATTGATAAATATCTATCAATTTTAACATCACCTTTGCCATTCTTTTAGCAGTTATAGACATAAGCATGTTATAATCATGGTTTAGAATCAAAATGGGCCTATATGAAACTAAATTTGATGGTTCTTTCCCATCTTTAGGTATTACAGCCACCACCTCTTTCTTCCAGGATGTTGGCGCTTCATTTCCTTTTAAAATACTGTTAAGCCAAACCTCCCAGACCTTTATCACTTTCTTCCCTCCTAGCTTCCAAATGTCCACAGGAATATCATCTGCTCCTGGAGACTTTCCTGTAGACTGGTTATACATCACCAGTTTTATCTCATCTCCTCCTATCATGTTAGTAATTGTGCCTCACCTACCTCTAACCTTGGCATATTTAATTTTTCCATGAACATTTCCATTTCTTCTTTTTTTTGATTTCCACATTTCTCTGCTTTATACAGATTTTTCATAAAATTTTGAAATAATTCTAATACTTGCACATGATCTTTGTTTTCGTTGTTATAGGCTCCCTAAGTTTAGCAAGGACCCATTCTACTTTCTGTTGCCTAGTAACCTAGCCATTGTGCTTAAAGCTTTTGTGTTCTAGAGTTATATAAAAAAAACAAACAAAAAAAAACATCTGCTTAAATAAGGGTACAGTAATGGAATGGCAGACTTTAAAAATTCCTAACCGAGTAGTCTTCAAATGAGTGTTACTAAGGAACTGATTTTTTGAGCTGGGATACAGAATCTGAAATGCCTAGAAAATAGTAAGGCCTTGTTTAATTTAAATTTGGTGGCTGCCAAAAAAGCAGTTACTAGAAAATGGAAATCAAAGTCTAAACCAGCCGTACTTGAAGTAGTAAATATTGCAACAGAAATAAAAGCACAGGAAGTGGGATCTTTAGAAAATGATAGCAGTAAATTAAATAGAAAAAATGCAAATTGTGGAAACAATACATGCAGAAAAATGTTTTGTAGGAAGAATGAGGTTTAAGAGAAGGCAAAATTTTAACAATTTATGTAATATTTATTTGATTTATATTGTATAGAACAATATATGTGATACATAATATTTGTAAATGTGAATGTGTTAATATGGTTTGATACTTTGTATAAATGTAAATTTGTCTGTGTCACAAGTGATAGATAATTCAATTAAGGTGCTAAAAAAGAATTATGATTAGGTTTCTCTGTATAAGATTGAACTGTTATGTATTCTTGATATGGATGTCAAGACATTTACTTCCCAAGTGTTGCTGTGCTCCACTCAAGAGGTGAATTTCTTGATATCCATGTCTCAAACACGGTTCCTTATTACATTCTCAAAGATGCACTTACCCGAATACGTAAACGTCGGCACATGTTCATCGAACCGGGTAAACATCGATCATCCTGAAACGCGAAATCCGAAACGCTGAATCATCATGGTCGGCCCTTCTGTGGTATAGCTTCGTAAGGTAAGTGTGCAATAGTTACGGACCTTAGGGTTAGGGTGCGGGTTAAGGTAAGTGCATAGATGGTAATGTATGTGAGATTTAGTGTAGGGTTAGATGTAGGGTTTTGTTGCGTGTATGTGTGTGGATTATTTAGTTTGTTTGGGTATAGCTTGTTAAGGTAATTGTGTGATAGTTACGGACCTTAGGGTTAGGCTGCAGGTTAGGGTTAGAAGTAGGGTTTTGGTTAGTGTATGTATGTGTTTAGTTTGTTTGGGTCGGTAGTATGTATCGGGTGGTGGGGTGGGACATCTGTGGTGGTTCAAGCTTTTGAATTTTGTGGTTTAGGGCATTTGGTGTATTCACAGTTCACGGAATATGTGTTGGCGTTTATGTATTTTGTTAATAGGGCATTTGAGCATTTAATATAGACCCCTCAAACACATACAGTGTTAGTTATTTTCAGAAACCCAGCTAAAGCTAGTTATCTGTATGTTTTTTTATATGATGTAATGTCAGCTTAATGCAAATATATTCTAGATACAAGAAAATTCTGGGAGAAATAACTTTCAGCAGGGAATATTACTTATAGGTGTAGACTGGCATTTGATTTGCAACAATGAAGATGTATCTGTATGGGCTAGGCAGGAAAATCTAACAAAGTGTGTAGATTTTTGAAGAACTTTATGAAAGTATTTGGTATGGAAGATGTGAATTCAGTAATAGGAGTTTGGAGAGAAATTGTGTAGTTTTCTCCAAGGTACAATAACTGGGCTAGATTAGACAGAAATTATATTTAACAAGAATATATGCACTTAATTAAAAGCTTTGACAGGCATCCATTAACTATTTCAGATCATGCACCAATGAAAACTACGATAAAAATTCAGGGTAATGAAGTGAAAATGAGGCACTGGTACTTGTCCACCTACCTGTTAAAAATAGAGGAATTTAAGGAATTTACTGGAAATTATTCAAGAGTTATTAAGGAAGATAGAAGTTTCTTTCAGAAGTTATAAGTAGTGAGGTGATAAAATGAAAATGGATTTTATAATTAGAGTGCAAATAAAAGAACAATAGATGTGGTTAAGATGTAATAGAAATTATTTAGGGGGGTTGACAAAGGCTAAAGTATTGCAGAATAAGGGGAAGCTCACAGAACAAGAAAAGGTGCAAATGGAGAGTGTTAAAGAAAAAAATAAGGACGTATCTGGGCAATATGCATGAGTTTATAACTCCATAGCACAAAAATGTTTAGTACAATTACTTGGGCAACAGAAAGTAGAAAAGGGTTGTTGCTAAACTTAGGGAGCTTATAACAAAATAAATAAAAAAAATAACCAGAGATCCCATAGAGTCAGAGATATTTAAGAAATTTTATGAACATTTGTTTAAAGCAGAGAAATGTGGAAATCAAGAAAGAGCACAAATGGAAATATTTATGGAAGACTTAAGTATGCCAAGCTTAGAGGTAGATGAGACTCAACAATTAATCGACAAGATAGGAGGAGATAAGATAAAATTGGTAATGTGTAATCAATCTGCAAGAAAGTTTCCAGAAAGAGTTGGTATTCCTGTGAAAGTTTGGATGTCAGGAGTGAAGAAAGCGATAAATATCTGGAAGGTTTTGTTAAACAGTACTTTAAAAGGAGGGGAAGCAACAGCATCTTGGAAGAAAGCTGTGGTGGCTGTAATACATAAAGACACATCAGACCTAGCTTCATAAATTCATAAAATTACTAAAATATCTCTAATAACTCTACAGGATCTCGGGTTATTTTAAACCATAATTAAGTGTTTATGTGTATACTAGCTAAAAGAATGGCAAAGGTGTTGCCAGAATTGATAGATATGGATCAGTGAGGTTTTGTGGAGGGGTGACAAACATTTCACAACATTAAAAGAACAATGAAGATCCAGACAGAAGCAGAATGTAAGAAAATACTGCTGCTGCTGTTGGTGGGTCTTCCTGCAGCAAAAGCATTCAACAGAATAAGCTGGAATTTTATGAGTAGGGCAATGGAAACATTTGCCTTCCCTGATAATAAAGTTAAAAATAAACATCAGAAAATATCCAATCAAAACTATTTAATGACTAAAAACACATTAAACAGTGAGTGTTTTCACCCTGGTAAAACTTCTTCAGACTGAATAATGTGGTAACGTTTCAACAACATTTAAATACACAATCAATTAAAATCCAAATCACATAACAACTAGTTAATGCTTCAGCTCCTTTCTTTTAAGGAAAGCTACATAGTCTTGCCTGTTATTTAACCAAGGTGAGTGGCAAGCATTCAGTTTCAGCTGTCAATCATATTCCAACCACCCAAGTTCTTCTTCAGCATTAAATTTCTTGTCATAACTTAAAACTTCATCCAAAACACACTTAAAATCAACTTTACAGTGACTGACCTTGTAATGCTTCCCCAATGTATTTTTATCATCTGCAATGCTGATAGCATATTTATTTTCATATATTCTTTTGTTCAGTTTCCTAGTAGTATGTCTGACATAAAATGAAATGCATGACATACATAAAATTAAATACACTACAAACGTGGACTTACAAATATCATAGGATCATAGGAGGTTACTAGGCTACTAGCCCTGAGGCCTTTATAAGCCTAGCCTGGAGTTTAGCCCATGTTTAGACAAGTCAGCACCCAGAGCCCCTATCTAGCAGGGACACAGGTGGAATCCCAGGAGTGTATTTTCTGCTTTCCATTCAGTTATCCAGGTTGAGCTTAAAAAGGGATAATGAGGTACTCTGCTTAATGTGGAGAGGGAGTTTATTACACAGAGGGGGAGTCTCTGGGACACATATCTGTCTCGCCAACAAATATTGATATCACAGATCAGGTTGAGGTCACGTGTATGGGTTGCTCGAGTGGAGCTTGACTTGCGGATATGCAGTGGTCCCATCAAGGCGGAGTTTTCGTTGTATGCAAGACAGAGGTCACCTCTGAGGAGTCTGTATGAAACTGAGTAGAGGGACATGGCTTTTAGCCTATCTGTGTATGGTAGGTGTTTGAGGCCCTGGATTCTCCTGGTGAGGAACTTTTGTGGTCTTTCCAGCTGCTGCATGTGCTTTGCGTGGAATATACCAAAGGGGGCATTGTACTCAATAATTGGCTTTATAAGGGAAGAATACAGGGATTTTTTGACCTCTTTGTCCCTGGATGAGATACCCTTACTTATGAGGTGGGCCATGTAGAAAGCTTTCTGTACAATGGAAACAACATGGTGGTCAAAAGACAGCTTGCTATTAACCAGGTTGCCGAAATCCCTCACACCTGATTGCATACTTAAGACATCGTTATTAATGTGATAATTTGTAGAGGCATCACTCTCCCCAAAGGGGATGATGATGCATTTTTTGGCATTCAGCTTAAGGCCATGTTTCTGGCACCACTCATTTGTTTGGGTGAGAACCTCTTGGAGGACCATCCATATCACTTGGGGAATTAATGACTTCACCCAGCTTGCAGTCATCTGCAAACTTGATCAGCCATAGCCCACAGGTTTTGGCCTGCACCTCAGAGAAGTATATCCCAAATAACAGAGGCCCCAAGAGTGATCCCTGGAGTATGCCATTCATTAGGGTCTACTGCTTGAGGTGGCTTCCCCTGTTTTGATTACATGGGTTCTATCAGTGAGGCAGTTTGCTACCCATCTGGCAACATAGAGATTGATGTCTAGTCAAGAGAGTTTATCTACTATACCCAAGTGGGGAATAGTGTTGAAGGCTTTGGCCAGGTCAAGGTAGGCAGTGTGCACCATCTTCCCCTCATCCATGGCTTTGGTGACTGCCTCAAAGAAGTCAACCAGATTTAACAGACATGACCTTCCCTTGACAAAGCCAAACTGTGTGGGGTTGAGTGTTTGGAGGTTGCCAATGTCCCTGTTAATGAGGTCCATGATAATCCTTTCCATGGCCTTGCAGATCAGGCTAGTTTGGCTAATGGGTCTGTAATTTCCTGGATCTCCACCTTTGTGTAAAGGATGACAGTGGCTGTCCTCAACTTGGCTGGGACAAAGATGGTACTCAGGCTTTGGTTGAACAGGGTGCCTAATGGTGCTGCAAGTTCATGCCTGAGTTAATGTAGGATGCAGCCTGGGATGTTATCAGGTCCCATGGAGGCTGTATTTTTTGCCTTTGAGCGGGCAGTGATGACCTGTTCCTTAGAGATAAGGGGTAGGGGGCAGGTACTGGGGATGTCCTGATTTACTGATGGGGAACAGAGGGGAGAAGTTTTCAGTGAATCTGTCAGCCATTAGATTGGTATATCTATAGCATTTGTGTATGTGGTGTCCTTGACCACCAGTTCTGAACAGATCTGGGTGCTTCCATTGAGATTGCAGACATATGTGAAGAAGGCCTTATGATTGTCTCTAGTAGATATGGCCAATTTGGACTTAAAGTTGGCTTTAGGGGATTTCACTAGTGCTCCTATTTGTTCAGACTAAGGAGAGATTGCTTCCAATTGGGCACCTGCTCCTTCTTGGTCCTGGACAACAATGTTTTCTTTTTGTTATATAGTTTGTTTAGCAGATGTCCACCAGACACGTTTACTCTTCCTTGCGGAGGATGATTTTGTCCTGTCAAGTATTCTTGATTCTATGCATCCATATAAATGCTCGTATAGTGCTTTGGTGTAGAGTCGGACATTGCTGTCAGTTCCTACAGTGAGGGACAGGGTTGTGAAGCTGTTTATAACATCCCTCAGGAGGTTTTAATCAGCTTTGGAGAAGTTTTTTTGTTTGACCCTAGCTATAGGGGGGTCGGCGGAGATGGTGACTTCAAATAAGTCTACCTTTTAACTGTATATTATAGTCATTTATATTAATCTTTTTGACACCTGTCAGTAAATAATTAAATATGTTACAACTGAAACATTTGTACATCCCAGGATTAATACACTTTCTCCATGTTGGGTTAAATTTACTTTGAAATACATTTTTAAAACTCTTTCCCCTCTTTTGTGCAAACACAGGTGAATCCCCTACTACTTTTATAATGCCCGAATTACATTTAAACAACCTGCAGTTAGCTGAAATAATATTTTATAGTCTGTGAATCCAAGCTATTTGCTACTTCCATGGATGTTTTGTAATCCACTTATTTGCTATCACCATCTTTATGCAACCTATTTTTTTCTTCTCTCATCTATTTCTTTGTATTTATCCATAACTATATATTTGGGATACCCCCTATTCATAACTTTTCTGCACAAAGTAACACTTTCTTTCTGAAAATCCTCATCCTTGTCCATCAACTCATGCACCCTCATTAATTGCTCCTTGACAATATTATTTTTAGTTTTGTTAGGGTGCATGCTCTCATAGTGTAAAGGGGGATTATTTTGTACTTCTTTTTTTGTAGATTGTGGTCATTAATCTATCCCATCTTTATACACAGTAAGATCTAAGTAATTAATATTACTGCAACTATAAGTAAAAGTAAACTTCAAATAGGAGCTAACATTATTTAAATAATGCAGAAATTCAAGCAAAGAATTCACATCACGTCTCCAGACAAAAAAGACATTGTCAATAAAATGCTTGAAAAAAACAATACATTTCATAAAAATACTTTGGAAAATGTGCATCTTTCCCTTCCATACAAAAATAAAATTAGCCTAGCTGGGTGACATAGCTGCACTCATTACTACTCCATTGGCCTTGTGGTACAACTTATCATCAAATTCAAAAAAGTTATAACTTTAAATTAAATCTAGCATCTCCATTAACAAACTAACACTGTTCATGGAAAATTTCCCAGATCTAATTAACTCCAACCTTACCATTTCCATCCCATCACTGTTGGGTAAAACAGTATACAAATAACTGATATCTAAGGTAACAAGTAAATCTTTTTTTTTGCACCCTTAAACTTTTAATTTCAGATTTGTAGTCAAATTCTTTAATGTAAGACATACTGACTTCTACCACCTGTTGTAAATGTTTATCAACAAAAATAGACATTACTTCTGTTTTGTTTCTATTATTAGCCACTCTGGGCCTCATGGGTGGGTCATCCAAATCTTTATGAATTTTTGGCAAACTAAAAATACTTCTAATTCTAGGTGCATCTGTTGCAGAGCAACCAGCCAATAAGAGTTTACCAGAAGAATGGCAACCAGTGCAGGACTTGGGCACAAGTAGCGTCCACTTCATCCAGGAACAATTATTTCAAAAGGAACTGGAAAAAGAGGAACAGTTGACTTTAGAGACATTAGGTACAGTTGATGTTTCTTTCAAAATAGTGAATCTTTCCAGTTTAGATATAAGTGATGATTTATGTAATGTTTTGAAAAAAGGCTGGAATTTTGTACCAGCTAGGAGGGCAAACAAATGTGATAGAATTAATTAATTGAGAGAGTATGTTAGAAAACTGAACTTAAAGTTTTCCCCAGGATTCAATAAAGCAATTTTACCATGCCAGAATAGTGTAGCAGCTTTTGGATGGAATATGGCCACTGAGTGATTCAGTAAACAAGGCTGGGGGTGTGCACGAGTCTGCCTGCACTATTCTGGCAAGAACACCACTGAATAATGGTAATTACCTCATTTGCTGGTAAACACCATGCACATGAGGTGAATTAATGATTCAGTAAGCCATCAGGCATCCGTGTCAGAGCAGTGTCCATTGCAGAAATGTATTCGGTTATTAACCATGTACATTTTTGCAAAAATCAAAACTGGGCATGACAGCTCAAAGTAAAGCATGTATTATGACTGTTAGGCATGCCAGTGGCCAAACATATGGCCATTGGCATGAAAAACAGTTGCAAACCATAAAAATTTTGTTTTGGCCTATTTCGGCCGTTTAACCATAGTGCAGCAGTGCACAAATGAGATCATGCAGAAAATAAAAAAATGTAAAAAGACAATTTTAAGTGAAATCTGCATTTTGCCATTATAGTGGGTAGCATGCAGAACCAGAACAATAACAGGGTAACACTGGTTGCTAAGGAAAAAGGCTCTGGTGTAGCGATGTAACAAGGGACTAAGGCAGTGGGGTATGCAAATGAGATAAATTTATTGAATAGCAAAATGGGAGACCGTGTCTGCCTGCACCTAACCATGTAGGAGCTATAATGCTGCAGTGTAAACAGAAGCAGCTGACATGAAAAGGGGGTGTTTCATGCTTGGTGTAAGCACATTGGAGCACCATGGCTTCCATTTGAGCTGAGCTAAGCATGGTTAAGCAAGGGTGTGCGTCTGAGGCTGTATTTACTTATTCCATGAAACGAGGAGTGTTTTTGCTTTCAGGGGAGGGCCATTTTTGCTCAAAAGTGTTTACTTTGGCTAAACAGGTTTGCTCAGTGTACAACGGGTCTTAAAAAAAAAAAAAGAAGGAAATAGCAAAACTGTTTACATTTGGGCAGCAGGTTTGTGCAGCGTGCCTTTGGGCTTAAAGGGGTGGAAATGGGAAGGGAAAAAACAGGAAATAGATTAAAAGCAATCAAGTGCAACTAATATAGCTAGCAGGTGGAATGTATCACAGTCAGTCAATCATACAGGCAGCATCTGCAGCACAACAGTATAAACAATGCAAACACCTTTCAGTCTGTTTTTTCCTACAAACTCTGCACCATTGGTGTACACATTTGGGGGAATTTTAACCAACAAAATGTTAGGGGCGGCAGTCACTTTGATACATCAGTATGTGCTACAGGCTGAGAGTGATGAGGAGGATAATGCTGACAACTGCCCCAGACTGAGGAGGAGGAGAAGAGTGTTTAGACCCAGGGTATCCTACCAGGGACTACATAATCTGGAGATTCTAGAGTGCTACAGGGTGGACAGGGACATACTTCAGCAACTCATCGAGCTGAGCCAGCCTCACCTCAGACGCAAAGCCCACAGAGGGGAACCCATCCTAGTGGATATCAAGGTATGTGTAGCCTTAAGAATAGTGGCTACAAGTACTTTCCAAAGACCTACTGTGAACATCATGGAGGTCTCTCAGGCATCTACATCCAGGATACTCCACCATTTCCTGGATGCCGTGCTACCACATGCTGGTGAGCAGATTAACCTCCCCAGCACCCCTGAGTAGAGGACCAGTAATATACGCCTCTTCCACCCTGTAGCAGACTACCTGGAGGTGCTGGGTGCCATAGACTGTACGTACATCCACATCAAAGCACCACCCAGTGAACAGGGTAGGGTCTACCTAAACAGCAAGAGCTTTCACTCCATCAACTGGCAGGTCATGTGCAGTGCCCAGAACATTATCATTAATGTATATGCTGGTAGCCCTGGAAGCTATCACAACTCCCACATCTGGCATTCCTCACAACTGTACCAGGGATTTGCCAGGGAGGATATCCTATATGGCCATCTGGTGGGGGAAAGCTGGGTATGCACTGGAACAGTCGATAACACCCATCAGAAATGTGCACACATGCACAGAAGAATGCCATAATGAGGCACACGCACAAACCAGAATCATTATAGAGTGTATGTTTGGGATACTTAAGTCACGGTTCCACTGCCTTGACATATCTGGTGGAGCCCTGCAATACTCTCCAGCCACATGTGCACACATGTTCATAGTATGTGCCATGCTACACAATATGATACTGCGGAAACAGCTGCAGCAGGAACAGCACGAGGAAGGGACACACAGCCCCTCACCATTGCCAAGGTCCCCACAGGCACAGAGGGACTCAGAGGAGGAACCCCTGCGACAGCTCCTGTAGGCAGATGGAGGCATGCCCAGAATGTCTTTGCCTTGGCAAAGATGCAATGCATAGCGCACACACTGACACTGTAGGGACCCAGGGACTGACACCTCTCTCTGACTCACACACAGTAAAATGGATGCCACACACATCACACTACCTGTACCTTACCATGTATAGGCAGTGTACTGCTTGCATCCAACATAGGTAGCCGTCAAGCACCATCCTCACAACTGAGTAGTATGTTCTAGTAGCATATCTATGGTATTGCTGCATGCATGCAGGGGAATGGGGTGGCCTACTGGGGAAAGCAGCAGACAACTGACAGCTATGTGGGACACCAGGAAATATTTGCCCAATCCTGGGTTTCTCACACTATGCAGTAGTACCCAAGGTGACAAATCCCACTGCAGTATATGTGGGCGGCCAACTAACTGCGGGGTCACAGGCATGGATTTCAGTGTGGGGGTCCAATACTCACCCGTCAGCCTCACCCAGCAAGTTAGCCATAGAAAACTATAAAGAAATATCTGGCAAAGGCCCAAAAATGGCTACAGTTATGAAATACCCCCCTACAGACTTGCACAGTGATAGTACAGCAGGTCTTGCTGTTGCAGTAAACCTCTGAAGTGTAAGAAGTCTGAAACTCAAATGTATGCCATTACACTCTGACCTGTGGTCTGTAGTGATATGACTCTAGTCTTCAAGACAGGGGACAATACCATGCTAAATGGAGCCAAAATGTAAAGCAAATATCAGCACAGTCTGTTCAAATATGCACAGTTGACAGGTGTGCCCCCCACACACCTATATTCCTATAGAAATGCAGTAACATGTATGTTTGTAGGGAAACAGCAGCAGAGAGCACACATTGCCAGGGCTGTCCCAATCAACATTATAACTTGTTGCATGTCCACAGTATGCAAAGGTCAATGGGCTATGTATATGTTTGGTTAACACTGTCAGGATGTGGCCAGCACTTACACCCGGCTGTTCTGTCGTAGAGGCCTAGGTACCATACTGTGGTTGACAGGGACAGGTTCCAAGAACTGCAGTGCCAACTATTCTGCATGTCAGCTACACCTATGGTAGGAGTTGTACACACTATCCAGATGTCAATATATTTTATTGCAAGAAAGATGGACAGGTCATGGACAGGGGGCCACACATATGGACAGTACATAGCTTAGAGTAACCTTCACAGTGCCTACCATACCTCTCAACTGTACAGACCTATTGCATAATGTCCAAAGGTTTGCATCATATTTGTGGCCTGTATATCATGAAATAGTGGTTGTCTGGCAATTCATTGGCAAATCACGTAAAACTAAGGTCAGAAAATAAAGACAGATTCTAGTGTCAGACTATTGCTAATGCAAAACCTGTTTATTGAATCACCTTTCTAGGTTTGTAAGGCCAATACTTAAAAATGGCCCCTATATTTAGGCCTCTGTCCCCCAATTACTTATGGCTTTGTCCATATGTTGAGAGGTATAGTGCCCAGTAGGACAGCAGGTATGTGAAGGTCAGTGTACTTCCAGTTAATAAAAGGCTGCCACCTTTCTGTGTCAGCACTGATAACATGTCACTGGCCAACAGCCATACCCCTGGAATGACACAGGTTGTCACAGAAGGAGCACAAGTATGCCTTGAATATCTGTTCTGCTTTTCCTAACATTGCATTTGCTTTTCAACTATTTGCAAAACAAGAAAGGGTCATGTCAAAGCAGCAATGGCAGACAGTGGGGGCTTAGACGTCATACCCATAAGAGCAAACAATCAATTACCAAACTGATCTCCCAACTGTCTATGTTTGGCTGAACATTATTAACACCCTGTCCCCATGTGTGGGCCTTTGTCTGACTGTCATATTTGGGCCTGTCCAGATGTCAGTCTGTGACGGTATGACAGCTAGCCACACATGTAGCCTCATGATGACATATAGCAACACAAACCATCTAAGGAACACAGCAAATAGAGTGCTGAAATGATGGACAGCCTGTTAAATAGGTACACTCAAAGGTGTGAAGTCCACAACCTTGTGTGTGATGTAACGACATTTACCTTGCTCACATCAGAATTACAAATGTATAGCAGCTACTGTGGCCAAAGCCTGTGACTGGACTACAGAAGAACAAAGAGGCACACATAAGGGGAAGGGGAACCACTGGCCAGACAAATGGAGAATGTGCACACCAGACCAAATTGGGCAGTAACGTAAGTGCCATGCAGTGTACTGAGTCAGTAAACACCACCTGCAAATACACAACACACACCCATGTAAGTGGAGGTCTGCAACAAAACAAACACCCAAGCAATGGACACCTCAGAGGCAAAATAACATGAGAACTCCACAAACCTACATACCACAGAGCATATACCATGTAGACTCCACACACCAGGATCTTGCAAACACTAAGGCCTCACCCCAAACAACCACCCTTACACAGATAGGCTAACAGCACTGTCCATCTACCCCTTCACTGAGGTGAAACCTGTCTGGCATACAAAGCAATCCAGACCTTGCCTTGATGGGACTATTGCACATCTGGAACTCAAGGCCCACTCCATCAGCCTGTAGTCTCAGCATCAACCTGGGTGTGATATTAGTATGGCTTAATACACAAATTTATTGTTAGCGCTTTCATCCACAACAGTGAATGAACTTCCTCAGACAAACCCCAATCATACTAATCAGTCTTAAATAGCAGCTGTAAATAAATCTTGTGCCATCATAAATTATTCTTAAAAGACATATCTCTCCTCATAAAAAACAGTATAGGTATGTAAAAATCTATACACATCTAATTCACACTCTACAATCAACCTAAGATGCTTAACTAGAAAAACTTTTTATCATATATGTTAAAAACATATTTTTACAAACACTGGACATGTATTTTTTATATTTTGTATCTCTCCAATGATTTAAGTTTCAACACATTTAATAGAACAAAAATCATTCAGTCCTGGGAATGAATAGGCTTTGGTTTTAAGCTGCCAAAGCAGCTCCCTTTCCTCCAACCTTAATTCCCATGGTCCTCCTTGTACATTCCTCTGAATTTGCTCTATAATATATTTAAACCTGTGCGTAGGATTTTCTACAATATGCTTGGCAAGTGCGTTTACTATATTACATTTGCCAATATAATATTGGTGCTCATATATCCTTTGCTTAAGAGCACGCTCAGGTTTGCCTATGTAGAACCCATTGCATAGTTGGCACTTGGTCAAATATACAACACCTGATGTTTCACAATTATATCTACTCATAATTTTATATGTTCTCTTCCTTATATCAAATTCCTTTGCCTCAAATATAAATTTACAATACTGGCAACAGCCACATTTTGCCATCCCTACCCTAAAAAAGTCAGATTGTTTGGGACCTTCCAATATGGTTTTCAAATTATGTCCCTTCCTAAAAATGATTTGGGGCACTATGCCTAACTTATTATGTATAGCATAGTCATCAACTATAAGACACCAGTTCTTATATAGAATTTCCCGTATATTATATGCATCCTCAGAAAAAACTGTTGAAAAACTTATATTAAAATTCCTATCCTTACTTACATTACTAGTATTAGCTTCAAGTGTTATATGGGGGAGTATATTTTGTACCTCCGGGGCTATTCCATCCCTCCAAAGAATGGGTTTAAAATGCCCTGAATTTCTTTGTCTTATAGTTGACAACTATGCTATATGTAATAAGTTAGGTGTAGTGCCCCAAATAATTTTTAGGAAGGAATATAATTTGAAAACCATATAGGAAGGTCCCAAGCAATCAAACTTTTTTAGGGTAGGGATGGCAAAATGTGGCCATTGCCAGTATTGTAAATTTATATTTGAGGCAAAGGAATTTGATATAAGGAAGAGAACATATACACATGTGCAGGTTTGTAGGAACAGTAGACAAGACTAATCACTATATCCGGTGGGTTATCCCACCATCCATTAAGGCATACACAAGAGTTCCTTTTGCATGAGGTCATGTGTTATGTCCCAGGCATATAATCTATGTGGACCATGTCATGTGTACACAGTACTTTAGTACATACAAGTGTATACATAGGGTTACTAATATGTCTATTGGCAACTGTGTATGTGTTTCCATATGCCCAGCCCCTGTGGCTGTCTTTAGTGTGTGTGTATCTATGTGATGGCTATACCATTTTGTGTGTCTCTTCCACCCTGTGAACTCCCCCATTGCCACCTAGTGTTGGCCCATACAGATGTCATCCACCATGCAAGCACAGTTACACAGTTTACAACACCAAGCCACTGTGGTACATGCAATGCTTGTAGCACTGTGTATTGTATATTAATAGATGGGTAGATGATCTACTGTGTCACCTCCATGTGCATGTGTGTTTCAGTGCATGTCCCCATGCCGCAGTGTGTGTGTGTGTGTGTGTGTGTGTGTGTGTGTGTGTGTTAGATGGCTCTAACATATTAAGGGCCTCTGAACCCACCATTGGCAATCCTAGCAGCCCCTGCAGTTGTCACTCACTTCAATAGTAGTGGCAGACACTGCCACATTACAGTACCACTATGCTATTTGTATTATGTATCTAGAGCTGTTATTCATAAGACTGTGCAGGTAGGTGCTATGCTCAGCCCTTTGTCCGGTGCCCCATGTACAGGACTATGACTCTGTGTGCACTACCAGCAAGAGAGACCAGACATGCATATGACATAGACACACATGCTGGTGATTGTCAGGTTTGACTAACACAGGGTGACCTGTGTTAGGAATACATACCCCAAACCTGTCAAAGTACCAGGTATACCCTCATCAACTGCATGATGGTTGAGTGGATGGGACAGAAATGGCAGGGGAAACAGGTGATAATAGCTGTATATGTTGCAGTTAAAGTAATTGATAAGCTTGTGAGGGACCTAGTGCCAGTACTGAAGTAACCTCCTCTGTATGTGTGAGCCTGTGGTCCTACAGAACACCCAGGTGACATGTATGAAGGCTAGGAGGCTGTGTCAAGGGTATGTATGCAAGGTCACACTGTCTGCCACAATTGCCCCTTGTAAACACACCTGATAAACATGTACATATACAGCTGTAGCTTAGCTATGAAAAAGTCACTGTGTTTCAACTCCACCTTACTCATCATTGCTACTGTCAGCAGGCCCACAGCCTACAGACACATGGAACACAAACAGAATACAGTACATGACACTACAATCAGTCAGCAGTACTAACAGCAATAGTGCATCACGGCTAACAAGGTACATACACCTTGATGTATACCCATAACTATTGTCAGCAGACAGCTCCTTACACAGAATTATATTGCTACACTGTACTATAGTCACCCTGTGCATCACACCTATATGAGCATGTCCGTGCATTGATGGCATGGATAAATAGGGTTGTGGCACAAGTATCATAACATGCACAGGGTGTGGTGTTGGATTGCCAGAGGCCTAGGCTTGGCCATATGGCTGACATCATTTTGTGTGTGTGTGTGTGTGTGTGTGTGTCTGGAGGGGTGGTGTTCAACTGGATCATGCAGTGGAGCTGTGTGTGTCTGGTGGTGACCAACCTGTGATAGGATTGTGTGAGTGTTTGCACACCATCAAGCCATGTGGATACCTGACAGAGGGCTATGGTGGACAGCCGTGGATGGTACATGGCAAGATGTATGGTTCACCATCTCCCAACAGGGACATGGGAACTGGGTCTACCAGGAGTCTCTCTGGCACCACCAGGCCCAAGGACTGATTGTAATACTACTCCCCAATGGTGACTGCTGTCTGCTGGATCTGCATTCCTGATGGAAATAACCAGGACAATGTGCCTTTGGCCTGTTCCAGTGTGGTGTGGACAACACCCTCCTTTTGGTAATGCTGGTGGTACTACCACTACAGGACTGTGAATGTGTGTGGCCATGTGGGCTCTGAGCTGATCATGTTGCTGACTTACGTCCACCTGTCCGATCCCCTACTTCCACCACTTGCTTAAGTACAGACATTGAACAGTCAAGCAGTCACAATGTCTCACCCCACTGTCTATCCACAATGTCAGCAAGATGACTTATGGCACCACAAATGCCATGGAGGTCATCATGCATGGCAGGAAGCACTGCATTCATGATCCTGAGCATCTGTCTGGTGTTGCGGTCAGTACACTCCTGTGCCTCCATGATGGACCATAACATGCATCTGGTGACATCTGCTGTGGCACTTGCGACAGGGGCTTGATGGGCAGCAGTCCTCTGCCGAGCAACTCTGTCCTTCTGCCTGTGTGTGACCTTGCCTGTTCTCTGCCTATGGCTGGTGTCTACACTCACACTTACCATAATCAACATGCTAGCCTGTTCCATGCCACCACTCTCCAATTGTCCATTATCCGTGGCTGCTGGGGACTGGATATGTGTGGGCATACTGACTGTGTGCGGGGACATGGTGGGTAAAAGTGGGATACCAAACAATGGCACAGATTCAGGCCCTAATAACCCCACCTGAGCCTCACTATGACCACCATCATTATGGGAGTCTGCTAAGACACCAACATCAGGTTGTGAAGGGGAGAGGCACCAACCCCCATGTTCACCTGCGAGGGGAAGACAACATATGTAAATTAATACCCTGCCGTATTATGTTTGCTGATATACACACACTCGTGCATAAACACACACACACACACACACACACACACACACACACACACACACACACACACACACACACACTCACTCACTCCTGGTAAAGTCTGGCACAGCTTTGACACCTGTGGACCGTTCAGGCCAGACCTTATGGTATTTCTGCCTGCCACAATCGATCTCTTTCACAGCTACTGTAAGGCCACAACAAAGGGTGACAAATCCTACTGTGTGATGGGCCTATTAGCAGAATGGTAATTGTGACCAAGACCAAGGCTACTGGAGTGAGCTATACAGTGTCACCAAGTGCATATGCAAGTACTGTAAGAGCTGACTTACTGCTATACAGACCACACAATGACAAGGTGTAATGATATGTGATGATAAGTAATGAAGGAACAAGAGTATACACTATCACTGCAGTACTTACACAGGTCAGGATTCATTTCAGACAACACTGTAGGACAGTCTGCAATACATACAGGAAACATGTCAAGTGCTAGGTGCATAGCCTCATAATATGATACCAGGCTACTGGCCCTAATGCCCTCATAAGCCTAGCTCAGACTTTTGCCCATGTCCCTTCAAAGTCAGCACCTGTTTGCCCTGTCCACCTGGGACACACACAGGATCCCAGGGGTGAGTTATCCATTTCCCATGCAGTCATCCAGCTTCTTCTTCAAGAGGGCTATGCACATACTCTGCTAGACATGGGGAGGGATTGGATTTTACAGACAGCGTATTGTGTGGGACACTACACTATCCTGCCAACAAATACTATACATGTCACACAGCAGGTGGGGTCTTGTGTACATGTTGTGTGAGTGGGGTTTGTCTTACAGATATGCAGAAACACCATTAAGGCTGGTTTGGAAATGGCCTTGTAATACCATATAGAGGTCACCTATGATCAGTCTGTATGAGACTGAGTACAGGGATGGGGCTTTCAGCCTGTCTGTATAGGATAGGTGTTGCAAACCCTGGATTTGCCTGGTCAGGAACCTCTGTGGGCTCTGCAACTGCTGCATTTGCTTGGCAAGGTACATGCCAAAGGTGCCATTTTACTTGGTAATTGGTCTGATAAGGGTGGAGTACAGGGATGTTGTGGACTTCTGGTTCCTGGATGACATACCCATATTTGTGAGGTGAGTCATGTAGACAGCCTTCCATACAAAGGTGCCACATGGTGGGAAACTGTCAGGTTGCTACCAACCTTGGTGCACAAGTCGCCTCACACCTGATTGCATGCTCAGTACACTGTTACTGTCATATTTAGTGTAGATGACATCTGCCACAGCAGGGAAAATGATGCATCTCCTGGCATTCAGTTTGAGGCAATGGTTCTTGCAAAACACACCAAGGCCAGCACCGAAAGTTCCAAATCCCAAAATTTATTAAGGTGACCTAGTGCTACATAAGCACTAAAGTAACAGCTCGATCCTCATACTAGTTTCGGAAAAAACCTTCTTCAGTGAGGAAGAAAGACATAATGACAACTCACTGGTAAGCATAGATGCTTATGAATAACTCGGGACCAATAAAAAACAAAAGCACATAATTTATGTGCATACATAATGAGTAACCAAAAGTTACAGTCCAAAATAAAACAAAGTGCACCTTCATAAGCAATACATATCATTTGAGTGCAATCATAGGCATAAATGCTAAGAAATGTCAGAAAATGTTAAAATAAAAACAGTCTGTTGATCATCCATATCTGTAAATGTGAAATATAACAAAACAGTGCCTAATGCTTGTAGGAAATATGTGATACATAACCAGAAACACTGTGACAGGTGTAGAGACTGTCCATAATATGTCTAACAAAATATAACAAACAGTATCTCATGCTTACGGGACATGTGTAATGCATAACCCAAAACCCTGTGACCAGTATATAAACTGTCTATAACATATTTTAGGTAATTATTATATAACTATGTAATATGTTGTATAAAAATATTTTTTAAGTTCAATGATAGCCAAAGGGCTGGCATAATAACCAGTGTAACAATGCCATAAACCTATCTGGAGCTGATAGTTGACAAAGATCAAAAACAAATACCAATAAAGAGTAACAAACTCTTATAATAATAATGAAATGTATGATATCCTAGCCAACTACAAAACACAAAAATGATACCTGCTATAGATATCATATGAAACACATAATTATGGAGCCAAAAATCAGTCTTAAATTGACCCATACCATATATAAACAGATGTAACTAAACAGTGTGGTATAAAAATTGAGGTTGGGTCACATGCTGGCAATAATGTAAGCACCATACTATATACAGAATACAGAAATGGGTAGTATATAACATAACCCCAAATTCTGATATGATATGGTATACAAGTACATAATGTATCTTGGTATCTATACTAAGTGGTTATCCTCTAATAATATGGAAAACCATCATAAAGGTATATACATGTAATAACAATGATAATACCCCATTTGGCTGGTACAAATACAGCTACATGATAGATAACCAAATATACTAAAACAGGTCTGTGTATAGACAGCATAGACTGGGAGTATTCATTCTTTTAGCCCAAATGCTCATTAAGACCAGGTGGAAATAGTGCTCCTAAATGGATAATCCAATATTTCTCTTTTTGGCTGAGTATACTTTGCCAACCTTGTTGGTTATGTCTATTACCCATGACTTTATCGATAATCATAAACATAAAATTGGATGTTTTGTGTTTGATTGAATGTTGGTATAGAGCATTAGTGGGTTTTTTTATTGCGTATTTCACTCCTGTGTTCGCTTATCCTAATTCTGAGTGAGCGGGAAGTTTTACCCACATAAAAAGCATTGCATTGACATGTTGCTAGATAAATGACCCAGCTAGATGAACAATTACCAAATATATGTACATCATACACTTTGCTTGTATTAGCACTGGTAAATTGTTTAAGCTTATTCACCTGGCTACACGAGCTACAATGGCCACAAGGGAAGGTGCCTAACAATTCGTCCCCTGTAATGGTAAGTTGTATGTAATGAGCACCACCACTCTCCTGATGTTTAAAATGTGAAAACAGTGTACCCAAGGTTTTGCCTCTCCTGTAAGTGATTGAGCACTGGTTGCCCAAAATCTGTCGTAAATGGTCATTAGCTAACAGGATATTCCAGTTTTGGTTCAGGATACCCCTAACTATCTGATGGTTCCTGCCATAAGTGGTGATAAATCTTATTTTGTCATCTTTAGTGCATTCATCTTTGTTCTTATATTGTAATAATGAATCTCTATTCTGTCTATCAGTCCAGATCCTAGCAGATTCAATATCAAAATCTGAATATCCCCTGTCCAAGAACCTATGCCTCAAATCATGTTTGGCTGTATCATAATCAGTGTTGGAGGAATTGATACGTTTCATTCTTAAGAATTGAGATTTGGGGATATTGCGGATGGTGTGACGTGGATGCATGCTAGATGCATGAAGTAATGAATTAAATTGTGGATACTTTCGATGTGTCTTAGTGTTAAGGGTATGGTCACTGTTACAATAAATCGTAACATCCAAAAAATCGATTTTGTCTTTATCAGATGTAATTGAAAATTCAATACCCCATATATTGTTGTTTAAGTATTCCACAAATTCCAAAAGATATTCAGTATCCGCACGCCACACCATCCAGCAATCATCCAGGTATCTCCTCCAAATGTCCATCTCCACAAGGTAAATATTATGTAAAGGGTTGTAAATCACATATTCTTCCAAATATGCCATGAAGAGATCGGCATATATGGGTGCAAAAGAGGCACCCATAGCTGTACCTCTCAATTGCCAATAACATTCACCTTGGAAATAAAAAACATTTTTATTTAGGACATGTTCACATAAGCAGTGTGTTGAATCCAGGTGGATATATTTCAGATTTAGTCAGCCAAAATTCCAAAGCCTGTAGACCTCCCCAATGAGGTATGCTAGTATAGAGAGATTTTACATCCAAAGTGCACACGATCCAATTTGGATCAAGCTGGGTATCCTGAATAATATTCAAAAACTGTGTTGTGTCCTGAATTCTAGCTCTGACATGTATCAGCAAAGGTTTTAAATACTGAGTTAAAAACTCAGACAGTGGTTCCGTCAATGAGCCATGACCAGATACTATTGGTCTACCCGGAGGACGAATAATAGATTTATGAATTTTTGGTAGCAAATATAAAATCTGCTTAGAAGGATCCTTAACCTGGAGATGTTGTAAAGTCTTGGAAGTAATAATGCCCTCATCCACTGCCTGATTGAGGAAGATATCAATCTCTTCCTTAAATTTCTTGGTTGGATCAACACCCATATGCCTGTAACATTTGGTGTCAGAGAGTTGTCGAAGACCTTCCTGAATATAGTCATGCATATTTTGAATGACCACAGCTCCTCCCTTGTCAGCTTGTAGAATGGCAATAGTGTGGTTATTTCTGAGCTCCAATAATGCCTGTTTCTCTTCTGATGTCATATTGTCTGGGGCAATATTACATTCCAAATGTGGAAAATGTAGGTCTTTGAGCACTGCTTGTTGAAAAATGCCAACATTCTTATTCATGGGTGGCTGAAATGTGGATTTTTTAAAAGTAAACTCAGAAGATCTTTGAGATGTAATAGTGTCCTGTTCAGAAAAAAATATCTTAAGGTTAAGTTTTCTACAGTATTCCATAACATCCAAGGAAGTGAGATAATGATCAGAAAAAAAGCTTGGAACAAAACCCAAACCTTTATTCAGGATATTATGTTGTGCATCAGTAAGTACAACATCTGACAAATTTAAAACATTTTCAAATGATGTAGTCAGTGTCTCAATAGGGCTTGAATCAAACCTGGCATGGATTCTGTTCTTAATTCTATGGGTGTGTTTCCTCCCCCCTCTGGATTTCCTACCATGTCTAAAGGGAGGTGCGGATTGGTAGTCTTCTTTTTTAATGGAGAATTAGTAGAAATTCCTCCCTCACTATCTGTATATGATGACTCCTCCCCTGATGTGCTCGTGAAAGTTTGATCTCTGTGTTTCAATATGGATCTCGGTCTCTTCCTGGACCTGCCCCAGATCATTCCTGTTTGTGTGTCCTGAAACCTGACAGTTCTTTGTGTTTGAAAGGGTTGTCCCTTTGCATAATCAGTCACATCTCTCTTAAATTTTTTAACCTTTCGGTCCTTGATCAATTTGTCATAATTAGTCAATTCTTTGGACAGCCTATCCAATAGTTGGTGATAGTTGTGATTGGATTGGAATTTTTTGCATTCGACACAATTCTTTTATTTCTGAAACACATACATCAATCATCCTCTCATAATAGGAGGCTAAGATTTTTGCAAAAACCATAGAGCCATTTCTTAGTGCCTAATCCCATTCATCTGTCAGCTTCTGTTCAGATCTGCCGACTAGTGGACGGAGTTTTATTCTCAGACCTCTGGGCACCAAGTTCTTGTATAAATATGCTTTAAACAGTCTCAGATGCCAAATATTGGCTCTGAGACTTTTTAAACCTTTCTCCAAATTACGAAATGCAGTTTCACAACTATCACCCCCATCCAAGTTGTTTTCACTCTGGTTGTTGCTTGAGATTTGGCCAAGACCAAATATGCCAATATCCTCTCTATCAGCACACCAACCATCCAATAGTTTGTCCAATTCCATGGCCAGTATCAATTTGGATATGTTGTCCAAGAATTGAATATGAGAAATCAAAAACTGTCAAGAATCTGAACAATATTTCAGGAATGAAGGACAGGGCCAGTCAGGAAATCACTGTCCAACTATGTGTTAATTAATGGCAGAAAAAATCAAAATATAGTAATGTAGTTTGGAACAAGCACAAGGAGAATCAAAAAACCAAACCAATAAGGGGAAATGTAACTAGTGTAAGCTAAAGGATGAGCAGTTAAGGATCATTATAAAAACTGATACCTTATCAGAAATTATTGTAATGTAACTGCCATAAAGGTCTATAACATGAGTCAATAGCCCACAAAATAATCAACCAATACTGATTAATACAGAATGACAAAACCTGATAGTGAACCCCCTAGATGAAAGGGTGCTAAGTGACTATATGTGGTAAAGTTAACTGTCACATATAGGAAAAAAGAGAGACCCATATATGTGACACACCACCCAGTTATTACACAACCCACCAAAGGGCCTAGAATGTGTAGAATAAGTAAAATGTAATTCGAGGATGTTTAAAACAAAAGTTTACCTGAATTACTATATGTTGGGTGAAAAATGCAAATTCTAATCAAATAAGTTATGGTACATATATCAACATAATGTTACCATGTCTAACCTAAAGTTGCAAGTAGTTAACCAACCATCAACATGTCCAAAATTTAGAACCATATAAGAACGACCCTTAGTTAAAGTGGTCACAAAATAGTAGTGATCCTGTATCATAACATGGGTACATGGTATAATGTTGAAGTCTAGTAAATGACGTTGGCTTCTTTAGTAACATCCAAATTTCTAATAGACATCATACAGTAAAGACATTTCCTGTGAAATAAAACATTTTAGGGCCCAAATTCAGAGATAGATCACAATTTCCACTGTTAGAACAATGGACCAACTATTTTGAAAAAACAATAGTATATGTAATCAAAAAGTCATTTTGCTCTGAACCTAGATATACATCTTAAGAACTGGCTAGGTAATAACATGCTTTTAGTCATCTGAACATCCCAATTGAAATAAACCACTACAGTTATAAGATGACTATCTGATCAATGATTGAATATCCATAAAGATATGAAAATTGGGCACTCCCTAAACATAGAACCAACCCCCTACTATGATACAAACAAGATAATATACTAATGAAATATGTAGGTTAAGGTGCAGTCTAAATTACTAAATGGAAAAATCACTTATCACATAACCACATAATATACATATAAATGATCTCAACATAAACTGAAATCCACATTTGGAAATATTAAAACAGAAAAAGTGCTATAATACGTAGCTAAACAGATACAAACTTCATCAAACCCAAACTAGGTAAATATGAAGTCTCAATGAAAAAATGAGAAAGAAAAAAACTGTTCGTTTCTCCAGTCCCAATAGTTGTTATATCTTATAAACAATAGAGGTTTCTTCTTCACACAAGGAAATCATGACTTTCAAAAAAATGGTATTGCAAATCAGCATACAGTTATTAAAGGCCCATGAATGTAACTTAAGGCCAGGTTCATCAAACAGATGGTAAAAAACTGTCTGACCAATGTATTAATAACTTGAGTGTCTCATATGTCTATGTGAACATGTCCTAAATAAAAATGTTTTTTATTTCCAAGGTGAATGTTATTGGCAATTGAGAGGTACAGCTATGGGTGCCTCTTTTGCACCCATATATGCTGATCTCTTCATGGCATATTTGGAAGAATATGTGATTTACAACCCTTTACATAATATTTACCTTGTGGAGATGGACATTTGGAGGAGATACCTGGATGATTGCTGGATGGTGTGGCGTGCGGATACTGAATATCTTTTGGAATTTGTGGAATACTTAAACAACAATATATGGGGTATTGAATTTTCAATTACATCTGATAAAGACAAAATCGATTTTTTGGATGTTACGATTTATCGTAACAGCGACCATACCCTTAACACTAAGACACATCGAAAGTATCCACAATTTAATTCATTACTTCATTCATCTAGCATGCATCCACGTCACACCATCCGCAACATCCCCAAATCTCAATTCTTAAGAATGAAACGTATCAATTCCTCCAACACTGATTATGATACAGCTAAACATGATTTGAGGCATAGGTTCTTGGACAGGGGATATTCAGATTTTGATATTGAATCTGCTAGGATCTGGACTGATAGACAGAACAGAGATTCATTATTACAATATAAGAACAGAGACGAACGCACTAAAGATGATAAAATAAGATTTATCACCACCTATGGTAGGAACCATCAGATAGTTAGGGGTATCCTGAACCAAAACTGGAATATCCTGTTAGCTAATGACCATTTACGACAAATTTTGGGCAACCAGTGCTCAATCACTTACAGGAGAGGCAAAACCCTGGGTACACTGTTTTCACATTTTAAACATCAGGAGAGTGGTGGTGCTCATTACAAATAACTTACCATTACAGGGGACGAATTGTTAGGCACCTTCCCTTGTGGCCATTGTAGCTCGTGTAGCCAGGTGAATAAGCTTAAACAATTTACCAGTGCTAATACAAGCAAAGTGTATGATGTACGTATATTTCGTAACTGTTCATCTAGCTGGGTCATTTATCTAGCAACATGTCAATGCAATGCTTTTTATGTGGGTAAAACTTCCCGCTCACTCAGAATTAGGATAAGCGAACACAGGAGTGAAATACGCAATAAAAAAACCACTAATGCTCTATACCAACATTCAATCAAACACAAAACATCCAATTTTATGTTTATGATTATCGATAAAGTCATGGGCAATAGACATAACCAACATGGTTGGCAAAGCATACTCAGCCATAAAGAGAAATATTGGATTATCCATTTAGGAGCACTATTTCCTCCTGGTCTCAATGAACTTTTGGGCTAAAAGAATGAATACTCCCAGTCTATGCTGTCTATACACAGACCTGTTTTATTATATTTGGTTACCTATCATGTAGCTGTATTTGTATCATCCAAATGGGGTATTATCATTGTTATTACATGTATATACCTTTATGATGGTTTTCCATTTTATTAAAGGATAACCAGTTGGTATAGATACTAGGATACATCATGTACTTGTATATAATATTATATCAGAATTTGGGGTTATGTTATATACTACCCATTTCTGTATTCTGTATATAGTATGGTGCTTACATTATTGCCAGCATGTGACCCAACCTCAATTTTTATACCACACTGTTTAGTTACATCTGTTTATATATGGTATGGGTCAATTTATGACTGATGTTTGGCTCCACAATTATGTGTTTCATATGATATCTATAGCAGGCATCATTTTTGTGTTTTGTAGTTGGCTAGGATATCATACATTTCATTACTATTATAAGAGTTTGTTACTCTTTATTGGTATTTGTTTTTGATCTTTGTCAACTATCAGTTCTAGATACGTTTATGGCATTGATACATTGGTTATTATGCCAGCCCTTTGGCTATCATTGAACTTAAAACATTTTTTTATACAACATATTATATAGTTATATAATAATTACCTCAAATATGTTATAGACAGTTTATTTACTGGTCACAGTGTTTTGGGTTATGCATTACACATGTCCAGCAAGCATGAGATACTGTTTGTTATATTTTGTTAGACATATTATGGACAGTCTATATACCTGTCACAGTGTTTTTGGTTATGTATCACGTATTTCCAACTAGTCATATTTCGCATTTATAGATATGGATGATCAACAGACTGTTTTTATTTTAACATTTTCTGACATTTTTTGGCATTTATGCCTATGATTGCACTCCAATGATATGTAATGCTTATGAAGGTGCACTTTGTTTTATTTTGGATTGTAATTTTTGGTTACTCATTATGTATGCACATAAATTATGTGCTTTTGTTTTCTATTGGTCCCGAGTTATTCATAAGCATCTATGCTCACCAGTGAGTTGTCATTATGTCTTTCTTCCTCACTGAAGAAGGTTTTTTCCGAAACTAGTATGAGGATCGAGCTGTTACTTTAGTGCTTATGTAGCACTAGGTCACCTTAATAAATTTTGGGATTTGGAACTTTCGGTGCTGGCCTTGGTGTGTTTTTCATGTTTGGTTGGCCGTGCACAGCCGTACTTGCGAGGTGGAGTGTTTGCAATGGTTCTTGCACCAGTCATTCATTTGTGTGAGAGCCTCTTGCAGGATGCTCACATCAGTAGGGGAATGTAAGACAGTGGCCAGCTTGCAAACATCTGTAAACCTGGTCATCCACAGACCACTGCTTTTGTCTTGTACCTCAGATATGGATATCTCAAACAGTAGAGGCCCCCAGACTGATCCTTGGGGTACACTGCTCTGGAAGAGTCTACTACTAGAGGTGGGTTCCACTACTTTGACTGAGTGGTTACTATCATTGAGCCAGTTAGCTACCCATCTGGTAACATACAGGTTGATGCCTAGCTGTGTAGGCTTATGTATCCTGGCCACCTGGGGATTATTGTGAGAGAATTGGGCTAGGTGAAGGTAGGCACTGTTTGCTATCTTCCCCTCATCCTTGTGTTTGTTGACCACTTCAGAGAAGTTGAACAGGTTTAACAGGCCTGATCTCCCGTTGACAATACCACACTGTGTGGGCTCAAGCATTGTGAGATTGTCGATGTCCCTGTTCATAATGTCCTTGATATTGCCTTCCATGCCCATGCAGAGCAGGATAGTTAGGCTGATGTGCATATGATTGGCTGGGTCAATGGATTGCTCTGCCTTTGTGTATAGGGATGACAGTGGCTGTCCTCTGTACAGATGGGACACTGGTGCTCAGGCTTTGGTTGACTACAGTGTGTAATGGAGCTGAGAGCTCATGCCTGAGTTTATGTTGGATGCAGTCATGGATGGTATCTGGCCTATGGAGACTTATGTGTGTTGCCTTTGAGAGGGCATTATGGACCTGCTTCCTGATGATGAGGGAAGGGGGGCAGGTGTTGTGCATGCACATGTGTACCAATGGGAGGACAGGGGGGTGATGTTTACACTTCACCTGTCTGCAACAGCTTGGCTAAATCTATGCAGTACATGTATGTGGTGTTATTGACCACCACCACAGAGCAGATTTGGGTGTTGCCTCTCTGGGATTGCAGACATATGTGTGGAAGACCTTGTATTTAGCCTTGGTGAATGTGTCCAATTTGCACTCAAAGATAACCTTAGGGTAATTCACCTGTGACCTTATTTGTTTGTTCAGACCAAGGTGACATTGCTTCCAATAAGACACCTGCTCCTTCTTGGTCCTGTCTAGCATTTATTTCCAGCTATTATGGCATTTGTATATTGCTGCTGCCCACCACCAACATTTACCCTACCTTGAGGGAGATGATGATGTCATGTCAGGTATTGCTGAGTCCATACAGCTATGTAGGTGCTGACATAGTATTGTGGTGTGGGCCTGGACACTACTGCTAGTTCCAACTGATGGGACAGTGCTGTAAAGCTGCTTCTACCTGCTCTGAGGAGATTTATAGTAATTTTTGTAAAGTTTATTTTGTTTGACCCTGACAAGGGGGGCAGGGGAGATGGTGACCTGGACAGTGATGGCTGTGTGGTCAGATATTACCAAGGAGGATGACACTGTAGGAGTGCTACAGTGGTTACTCATGTTGGTTAGGAACAGGTACAGGATATTTCCACCTTTTGTAGGAGTGTTGACCAGCTGATTCACTGCATTGCCATTGACAAAGCTGAGGAATCTCTGTGCATTCATGTTCAGGTAACATAGGCCGTGCACACTATGGTTGGGTAGATAAAGTCACCCAGAAGCAGGGTAGATGGTTGAATCTTGACAGATTCCAGCAAGTCCAAATAGGTGTGGTGGGTGTCCAGAGTCATGGTTGGAGGTCTGTAGCTAGCTATGATTTGAGTAGGTGTTTTGTCAACTGTTAACTGCACTCGGGACGTCTCCCATGCATCATACTGTTTGGCCATCCTGGAGGTGTGTGTGTATGATAATGTTTAAAACTTCACCTCCTGTGGCTTTGCAGCCCTCCATTCAGGGTTGAAACGTATGATGGGATGAGTAACCTGGCAAGGCTAGTGTGCTCTCCACAGCTGCAAAGCAGGTGTCAGTGACTGCATAAATGTCAGCATCCTACAGGACAAGGTATGCTTGCATTGACATAGGTTTCATGCTAAGATACCTAGCTTCTGTTAGAGCAAGACATCTGCAGAAAGGCGCACATCACTGGTGGGCAAAAGCCAGAAAATAGTGACACTTTATAAATCTAGCTGTAACACACTTAATTGCTAGCAAACACAGTTTCGCATTCACAGAACTGCTCTGCAGGATATGATATCTGACATTCAAATGTATGTAATTATGTTATGTGTTCTGCTTTAATGGGATGCCGGTGATTTGCCAGACAATACACAACTGTATTGACTGCAAATATGAGGCAAACATGCGGTCATTCTGCAAAACTCTGGAGAGTTGACAGATATGGGCTCAGTATATAACATACAGTTCAACACACACTTTTGTGCTTGATGTTTATGATGCACATACCCTGTATAAGTCTCTTACATTTGTAGGACACGTATATGTATCATAGTAGCATTCACAGGTGACATATGATTATTTACAACATCCCAGGTAGCTGGCCTAGCTGTGTCACAGTCAGTATTGGACTACAGACACTCCAGTAGTAGCCATACATGAGCTGACCTTTGCTGGGGTGACTCAGGGGCCAGAGCTGTGATCCATGTCACTGCAGACAGGGCAAGCAGGAATGGCCATAGGTGCCAGACAGCAACATGTGAGTCCAGCAAGTCTTGTTGAGACCTAGTGTTTAACTTCCTATTTCACATTATTGCATCCCCCTTCTGCATTCCATTACAAGCTTCAGTTATTGACATACCTGTTATAGTCCTGAAGGGTTTCCTCAGAATAATACAAATGTTTAGGTTTGTGTAGATGGGTTCAGACCTGTGCTGCATAGGCAGCAGCTTGCCTTTTGTAGGTAATGCTCATGAGTAGATGATGGCCTGTGCACCAATCGGTGTCTCCTACTTGCATCCAGAACATCTTTGTTGTCTTTACATTAGCCAATGCCATAACAACACAGTTCTAGAATTAAGTCCTTCATGTGGGCCTTGCCCCTTTGCCTTGCCTGTGAGAAGGACATTATGGAGGTGTGGGGGGCTACAGCTTCACAGATGGTATGTGGACATACCTCTCAGAACAAGAAATGCAGAAATAGCCCAACAACATTGAGGGACAAAGTTCCACAATTGGGTACATGTTGTAAGTATTGCTGTTATAAACATAGCAGATTGCTAGATTAAAAGCATTTGTCTGGACATGCATTGTCTGCGTGACTTGATGTCTGACAGTGATATGCCTCTGACATACCTCTCAACTGTCCAGATGTCCACAGACTGCCCAGAGGTTTATCTGTTATGTTTGATCTGTTCCTCATACAATTTCTGTTTTTGAGACATCAATAGGATAATGTGAGGATTGTAGTCAGTAAATGCTGACATCCATTTGTGTTTCAGACATCACATCCTTCAGGGATGTTATGTTACAACAAACCGTGTACCACCAGCAACTGTTTCAGTTTGTAACATCATTATGCAAGATATGTCCCTCTTTTCAGCCCCCTGTCCCCAAGTATGCCAAGCTTTGTTCATATGTCTTGCAGTAAGAGGTTCAGAGGTATGGTATATCATTATTTAGTGACTTCACTTGTGATATCATCCCAGTGACTTAGCAGACTCCCATAAGTGGTATGCGGCAGTGGCCATATATATGGTCCCAAACCTTGGACATTCTGTGAAATTGTTAACAGACTGCCAAGATTGTGTGTAGCAGTGTTGTGTGTAAATGTTTGTTGGGCTGAGTAGGGAGAGTAGCAGATGTGAGTGTCATAGATCCTTTTCTATCTGAAAGTGCATGCTGCTACAGTTGCTGGTGGTCTTTCAGGTGTATATGTTTGTAGGGGCAGACTGAGAAATGTCCTGTAACACCTCAGGATTCCCAGTAGACTGTGGGTTGGGGCAGTATATGTTGGCATAGTGTGTGACTGGCAATCAGGATATGTTTGTTCAAACAGTCGTTATACTCTAGAGCTCATTTGGGGTACTGGTATGTTGCTGTGACTCTGGTGCAAGTGGTTGTAGGTGGAAAATTTCTCCTAGATGTCTGTTTTCCCTACAGTTACATCCCTATAGTGCATGAAATATTTGGAAATACATGGGTAATTCCCCAGAGCTGATTTGGGATAGTGTCATGTTGGTATGACTGTAGTTCAGAAAGTGCTGGGTGACATGGTTGGCAGCTATCAGTTGTTTTTCACTTCTGTTACATGACTGCAATCATACCTCTCCACTGTCCAGATGTTTATACGCTGTCCACATTTGTTCTTAATGTGTTTGGTCTGTTCCACATAACAGTTGTGGGTTTCTGACAAATCACTGGGATGATGTGAGCATTGACATCAGTAAATAATTACAATCATTTGTGTTTCAGACACGGAATCTATCAGAAAATATATGTTAAGACAAATCATGCTACTCTAGCTGACTTCTACACATATAGCAGCCATATTCCAAATATGTCACCATTGTTTGCCCTTTAACCCCCACTTGGCTTTTTGCAGATGTCTTGCAGAAAGAGAATATATGTATGTGTGTGTGTGTGTGTATATATATATATATATATATATATATATATACACACACACACACACACACACACACACACACACACACACGTGTATATCAGAGTACTATGGATATATATTTTTCCCTTATGCTAAATGTCTGTTGTGCATGATATGTTTGTAAAAGCATTACAAACTCCCACAGCTCAGATAGTGTAGAGGTTTGTTGCTGTGATTGTAGTGCATAGGGTCCTGGATTCAAGACTTGGTAGTGATGACTTTTTTTTCATTAATGTTGAATGATCATAATGCATGATATGTTTGTAAAAGCATTACAAATCCTCACTGCTCAGATGGTGTAGAGGTACATTGCTGTGATTGTAGTACAGAGCATCCTGGGTTCAAGACCTGGCAGGGTTGATTATTTTGTTGCTGGGCAGAACAAGGGCTGATAGAGACAGAGTGATTAAAGCACTTTTAAGCAGTTGTGAGCAGGTTTGTGTGATTTTGCGTGAAGCTAAGCGATGCTAACAGATAGTTAAGTCCACTAAGATAAGTTGAAAAGTGCTTAAAGGGGTAAATGCTGAGCACTGCTTAACAGTTCACAAATCCACTTAGTTGAGCTAACTGCTGCTTAGAAGGTATGTTTAACCAATGCTTAAACTGGCTAAGCAGAGTTTTCATTTTAAAAACATATTAGGATTGTAGATTAATTCATCTTTACTAACATATTATTAAGTGTATATGATTTACTTTACATAACATCCCCCTATGTGCTTTCATTACATTACCTTGGGATGTGACTATACTGTATGGGACACGTGTATACATGTGTGATTTCATATGTTATATGCACTCACACTTCTATTTTGGACCAGCTGCACTACCCTGGGTAACAAATTTCATTTACTACACAATTTAACATAAAAAAATAATTTTAACAATGCATGTAAAAATAAAGTGCCTGTCTTGGTACTCAAACTGTGAATGCCTGGATGCAAAGCTGGGACTCTAACCACTATGCTATCTCATCATTGAGATCTTAGCCATACATTTGATTTTAGCTGCTATGACATGTTTAAGCAATGCTGAGCAGAGGGCTGTAATGCACAAACCCACTCAGCTACACTTAAACATACCTTAGAATGAAAAAAAAGGACAGGAATAGAACCACTTTATTTAAATGTATCAATACTACTTGACAGTCACAGTAAGGGAAATTGTACGTGGACAGCCAGGGACAGATATTAAATATTGCTCTTACAAACGTAGACAGTTGCTAGAATAATAGGTTTTGCATTAGCATGACATTTCTGATGGATGTGGAGTCTTAAATGTTTATCTTTATTGAATGACTCTAGTCCTCTGCTATTTGCCAGGTAGCGGCAGATATTTGAAGGAACACACCAAAAAGATGAGGCAGCATACCTCTCAACTGTACAGATTTTTATAGAATGTCCAGCTTCTTGCCTCATATTTTGGTCCATTTCTCATATGACTATGGTTTTCTAGCACGTCATTGGCAAATCACTCAAGGTTTAAGTCAGAAAATGACAGATGTTTGAGTTTCAGACTTCATACCCTTCAGAGAATGCATGCTAATGCAAAACCTGTTATTCTATCAACTTTCCAAGTTTGTAAGAGCAATATTTAAAAGGTGTCCCTATTTTTGGGCCTTTGTCCCCCTCATTATTTATGACTTTGTACAAATTTCCTGCTCTAGAAGGTTGAGAGGTATGTGAGGCAGGTATTTGAACATTCTGTGAGAACCTGTACAGTTGAGGGGTATGCCCTTACAGCACTTTGACAATGCAAGGGGTGTGTGACAGTACCTGTCACACACACCCTGCATTGCTTCCTATTGAAATAACTGCTTTCAGTGTCCATGGACACTGAAATCACTTGGAAAGTACCGTACGGCACTTTGGCAATGCAGGGGGTGTGTGACAGTACATGTCACACACACACACCCTTCATTGCTTTCTATCTAAACTTCCTGCTTTCAGTGTCCATGGACACTGAAACACACCTCCTGCATTTATCTATTGATCTCCTTGCTATTTCAATGTCCACGGACACTGCTAGACTAATTCATTTGCTTTCAGTGTCCGCGGATACTGAAAAGCATTTAAAAAGTGCTGTATGCACTTTGAGAGTGCAGGAGGTGTGTTAGATGTGCATGCACTACTTAAACACACCCCATGCACTCAATAGTGTTTGTGTCTACTTAGTCTTAATAGCACGCCTTCATGAATATGCAAGACGCTGCTGTTAAAGCTGTGCAGAAACAGACATGGTTCACTCCCTGCAGGAATAGCACTATTCCTGCACAGAGTTTATTAAATCCTGGGGTTTGTTTTTAAATGGCAATGATGTTACAAATGCATTTTCTAAGTCTAGTACATTTAATCCCCCCTCTCAAAAGGAACTAGAGCTTTGTCTGATGATATATGAAAAACACATTATAGAATTATCCAATGAAAAACCTAAATATAGTTATTATAATTTAACTGTTCAGCAGAACAAACTATTGAATGAGTTATTAAAAATGATGACATTTTAGTAATGAAGGCTGATAAAGGGAATGCTCTAGTTATATTAGATAGGAGTAAATATATATCCAAGATGGAAGAAATGTTGTCTGATGTTGAATTTTATAAAATTACATATTTTAGTGAAGTTAAAAAAGCATATTTTTATAGATGGTGAAGTAGAAGAATGGTTCTTAAGTGGATGCATCACTGAACAGTTTAGGCATTTTTAGACAACCGATGCACCTAGAATTAGTGGTATTTTTGGTTTGCCAAAAATTCATGAAGATTTGGATGACCCACCCATGAGGCCCATAGTGACTAGTAATAGAAACAAAGCAGAAGCATTGGCCATGTTTGTTGATAAACATTTACAACAGGAGGTAGAAATCAGTATGTCTTACATTAAGGATTCATTTCACTTCAAATCCAAAATTAAAAGTTTAAGGGTGCAAAAAGAAGATTTACTTTTGACCTTAGATATCAAATCTTTGTATACTGTGGTACCCAACAGTGATGGGATGGAAATGGGAAGGTTGGAGTTAACTAGGTCTGGGAAATTTTCCACGAACTCTGTTAGTTTGTTAATGGAGATGCTAGATTTAATTTTAAGTTATAACTTCTGTGAATTCAGTGGTAAGTTGTACCATCAGGCCAATGGAGTAGTAGTGGGTGCAGCTATGGCACCCAGCTATGCTGATGTTTTTATGTATGTATGGGAAAGATGCAATGTTTTCCAAAGTATTTTTATAAAATGCATTGTTTTTTTTTCAGACATTTTATAGATGATGCCTTTTTTGTCTGGAGAGGTGATGTGAATTCTTTGCTTGAATTTCTGCATTATTTAAATAATGTTAGCTCCTATTTGAAGTTAACTTTTACTTATAATTACAGTAATGTTAATTATTTAGATCTTACTCTAGATAAAGAGGGGGATAGATTAATGACCACAGTTTACAAAAAAGAAGTACAAAATAATGCCTATTTACACTACGAGAGCATGCACCCTAATAAAACTAAAATTAATATTGTCAAGGTGTAGTTGATGAGGGTGCGTGAGTTGATGGACTAGAATGAGGATTTTCAGAATGAAAGTGTTACTTTGTGCAGAAAATTTATGAGTAGGGGGTATCCCAAAGATATTGTTATGGATGAATACAAAGAAATAGATGAGAGAAGAAAAGGTGGGCTGCATAAAGATGTTGATATCAAACAAGTGGATTACAAAACTTCAATGCAAGTAGCAAATAGTTTGGATTCACAGGTTATAACAATATTATTTCAGCTAACTGGAGGTTGTTTAAATGTAATTCTGACACTATAAAAGTAGTAGGGGTTTGCCTGTGTTTGTACAAAAGAGGAGGAAGAGTTTTAAAAATGTATTTCAAAGTAAATAGAACCCACCACGGAGAAAGTGTATTAATCCTGGGATGTACAAATTTTCAGTTGTAACTTTTGTTGTTATTTAGTAACAGATGTCAAAGAGATTAATATCAGTGACTATAATTTACAGTTAAAAGGTAGATGCACTTGTAAGTCCAGGTTAGTAGTGTATTTAGTTTTATGTATGTCAGGCAATTCATTTTATGTGGGATATACTACTAGGGAACTGAACAAAAGAATGTATGAGCATAAATATGCTGTCAGCACTGAAGATGATAAAAATGCATTGAGGAAGCATTACAAGGTCAGTCAATGTTAAGTTGATTTTAAGTTTTGGATGAAGTTTGTTATGACAAGACATTTAATGCTGAAGAAGAACTTGTGTGGTTGGAATATGTTTGGCAGGTGAAACTGAATGCCTGCCACACACCTGGGTTAAATGAGAGGAAAGACTTTGTAGCCTTCCTTAAAAGAAAGGAGCTGAAGAATTAACTAGCTGTCATGTGATTTGGATTTTAATTGATTGCGTATTTAAATGTTGTTGAATTGTTACAACATTATTCAGTCTGAAGGAGTCTTACCAGGACGAAAGTGCTCACTGTTTGATGTGTTTTTGGTCATTAAATAGTTTTGTTTGTTTATTTCCAGTATTTAATTTTATTTTTGATTATTCCAACAATAATAAAGTTAATTAGGAGGATGTATGAAAGATCAGAGGCAAGAATTATGTGGGAAGATTCCGCTGAACAGAGGAACTAATTTGGAGTGTCCTCTTCCCCTTTTTTATTTGCTTTATATTTAGAGCTATTGGCAATGAAAATAAGGATGTAATTGGTATGTTAATCAAGAAAAGTGGCTTTATTTGCAGATGATATAATTTTTTACCTGATAAATCCAGAAAGGGACATTTCATTGTTGTGTGATATTTTGAGACAGTTTCAAATCTTTTCGGGATATAAAATTAATAAAGATAAAACAAAAGCTTTAGCTGAAAATTACATATCAAAATATGCATTGGTTTAGCAATACCTGTATTTATGGGGACACACTAGGATGAAGCATTTAGGAGTATGGATTAAAAAGGCTTCTGTTACAGCAGCTAAGGATATGTGGCGAGAGACTAAACAAAATATAATACAAAATCTGAGAAATGGGAAGCTCTTATTTATTGATATGGATAGTGAGATAAAAGCAGTGAACATGTTTTAGTCCCTTTAGTTTTATATGCAAGTCAGGCATATTTTTATCAACCAGAGAAGTTGTGGACAATAAGTAAAAAAGAGTTCATGGAATTTATCTGGCAGGGGAAGAAGGCAAGGGTTAATTGTGATATGATGATCCTTCCAGTAGAACAAAGTGGTTTAAAATTACTTGATTTTTTTTTCCTTTGGTTTATCTATTTCTGCCAAAATAAGTGCTCCTTGTGTATCAGTAATAGCATTTAGTAAATGTTGAGTGATTTGAGGTGATAAGGCATGCTACATGATGATGGATGGACAGGGATTATGTTTCATGGTTGTGCAAACTGAAATGCATATGACTCCATTTTGCATTGTCTAAACATTGCGGCTTAGAGAATAACTGAGGTTATCTATGTATTCCCATGGCCTTTTGTGAATTGCTGGGAACTGCTGCAGACTCCTCCAGTATCCCCAGCATATGCATTTGTTCCTGAGGCTGTGTTCACAATTACCAAACGCCTTGCTATGAGGATAAGTGACCTTACATATTCCCTTATTACTGCAATTCATTGAGATAACAGCAAAAGGACCTAATCTGCATACAAAACACATAGATAACCCCGGACTGTGTGAGTACGTTTATTATTGCCATATTAAGTTGAGATTACTCGAGTTAAGTGGCAATTGGCTTAAGAAACTACAGACATTTTAAAATAAGCAATAAATAATAGAATTGTTGCAAATTAATATGAAATGTTTAAAATTATGTTAGATTACTGAGTTTACTTGAAGAAATGTTTGCTTTACCAATGGGTAGACTAGGATGATTTAAGTGAATACTGTAAAACTGTTATTTGTAAATGGAAATTCATTAGAACAGCAGTGGAAATGCATAGTGATCACTGAGAAAGATAAGTTTATTTTGTTGTCATTTAATGACTGTGCACATAGTAGAAATGCAGTGATATAAGCAAGCAGTAATGCCCTCCAGGGTGTATGTTAATGTGCAATTGAAAGGGCATTAATTACACATTAACACATACCCTGGAGGGCATTATTGTTCTTAGAGAATGGAGTGTCTGTAAAATTGTTTTACTTTTTTTTATTACTATATTTTTTAATATATTTTGATGTAATATAGTTCCTCCGCCTAAGTGGTGTTGCAGGAAGCATTTTACATCCAAAATATAACACTTAAAAAAAGCAGGTGTTTACTTTAATTTTTGGTCCCTTACTCCAAAATCGTCTGGTTCATTGGCAGTCATTGAAGCTTGAAGTTACTAAATAATGACATATATTTGACTTTTATTTCGTTCAGAAAATTCATGCCAACACAAATTCTGTACTTAAGCAACTTTGTAATTTTGTTAGAGCAATAATTAAAATCTGTTTCTATTTTAAAGCTTTTATTCCCCCTTTATTTTAGGCTTTATCCAGATTTCTTCAGTTGAAAGGTCTTCAAACCTCTCTACTGCTGCTGCTGCTAGTCATAATCTCACTCACTTGCTCTGTCTCTCTCTCACACACACAAACACACACACACACACACACACACACACACACACACACACACACACACACACACACACGCACCTCTGCTTTAGAAAATGCATTCTAATGGAAATCCTGTTATTCTAGTAACTTTCTAAGTTTATAAGAGCAATATTTAAAATCCTTCCCTGTGTTCAGTCCTTTGTTCCCCCATTATTTGTGTGTCTGTCCAGATTACCCGTGGGATTCACACTCACCCTCCCTCATCACAAATCATATCTAAAGGCCCCCTCATCCTATGCCCATACAGCAACTCATTTAGTAAATGGGGCAAATATTTGTCCCACTCCTTTTTAAACTGGTCTGCAAATGCCCAACACATAGTTTTTAATGTAGAGTTTAACCTCTCCACAAGACCATTAGTCTGGAGATGGTAGTAGGTGGTTTTATAGGTTCATAGGTAGGTAGTAGGCTATCTGCCCGAAGGCATTTATAAGCCTAGCCAGAATGTGTTGGCTTTCGCCACTCCCTTAGATTAGTTCCCTGTATCTCTGTCCAGCAGAGCCATTGAAGTGATCCCAGGGGTAAACTTTCTGTTTCCCATCCACTCATCAAGGTTTCTCTTGAAGAGTGTTAGCGAGGAGCTCTTCCTAATGTAGATTGGAATCTTGTTCCAAAGCATGGGAAGTCTCTGGGACAAAAATCTATCCCCCCAGCATGTCCTATTTATTGTTGTGGTGAGATTTAGATCCCTAGAGCATGTGGCTCGAGGGGATGTGGTTTTCTTTAGGTGGAGCATGTCCATCAATTCTGGGTTGGACATGGCCTTGTATGTCAAACAGAGATCACCTCTGAATAGGCGGTATGCAACCGAGTACAGCAGGAGTTTCTTCAGTCGAGCTGCATAGGGCATCTGTTTGAGGCCTGTGATCCTCTTGGTGAGGCACTTCTGTGGTCTTTCCAGCTGTTGCAGGTGTCTTGTAAGGTACATCCCAAATGGGGCGTTGTACTCTGTGATGGGTCTAATGAGTGATGAGTAGAGGGGCACAATGACCTCTTTTGATCTGGATGCAAACCCTTTTGTGATTAGGTGGGCCACATAGAAGGATTTTCTAACCACTTTGGCAATGTGAGGAGAGATTACTATCTACCTGGGTCCCCAGATCCCTTATTATGTCTTATGTATTTTGGGGACTACCACCTATGTGGTAGTTTGTCGGTGCTTTGTTTTTTCAAAGGGGATGACTATGCACTTTTTGGCATTTAGCTTGAGGCTATGATTTTGACACCAGGTATCCATCTCAGTGAGACCCTTTTGGAGGATGTCTGTGTCAGACGGAGAGTCAGTTATAGCCCCTAGTTTGCAGTCATCTGTGAACTTGGTCAGCCATAGTCCTCCTGTGCTTGCCTGTACCTCTGAGAAGTATATGCTGAACAGGAGAGGTCAAAGGACTGAGCCCTTGGGAACTCCACTTGTAACCGGTTTAGAGTCGGACCTAGCTCCCCCCAACTCTCACCATGTGGGTTCTGTCTGTGAGCGAGTTGGCAACCCATCTTGTGACATAGGGATTTATGTTCAGGTTGGTGAGCTTGTCTATAATACCAGAATGGGGAATGGTGTCAAAGGCCTAGGTAGGCTGTGTGTACCACCTTTCCCTCATCTATAGCCTTGGTAACTGTCTCAAAGAAGTCCACCAGGTTTAGGAGGCATGATCTGCCCTTAACAAAGCTGAACTGGGTAGAGTCCAGTGTTTGGAGGTTCCCAATGTCTCTGTTAATGAGTTCCATGATGATGCGCTCCATAGCCTTGCAGACCAAGCTATTCAGGCTTATAGGGCGATAGTTCCCGGGGTCTGTTCAGAATAACCGTTACTGTGCACCACTCTATGGGCACATACCTTGTGGAGTGGCTGAGTTTGAACAGTGTGCTTAGATGAGGGGTTAGTTCATCTTTGAGCTCATGTAGGACACAGCCTGGGACTCTGTCCGGTCCCATTGATGCTGTGTTTTTGGCTTTGGAGAGACTGTTTTAACCTGAGTGTCTGTGATTTCAGGGGCTCTACATTCTTCTGGTATGGTTATGGGCCCTTTTGAGGGTGAAAGGGGGGTGAAGTTTGCACTGAATCTCACTACCAGGATGTTGGCGATATCGGTCAGTTCAGTGTATTTTGTGCCATTCTGCACTAACTCTGAGCAGATCTGAGCATTACCACTTAGATTCTTGACATAGCTAAATAATGCCTTGTGGTTATCTTTGCAGTCCTTGGCAATATTTCTTTTGAAGTTCACCTTGGATGATTTTACGAGGGTTCGTAGTTTCTTGCTGATGCTGATCAGGGATGTCTTCCCTTCTTGGGATTTTACTCTTTTCTGTACTAGTTTCCTCCTTCTATTGTATATCTTGTTTATGGCAGGGGTCCACCAGGCTGGTTTCCTTTTCTTGGAGGAGTGAGTCTTGGTTTTGCTTGGGATAGCACAATCCACACATTCTTGTAGGTGCCCGTAGAATGCATTAGTAAGGGATTTTGCAGCTTGGACAGCATTATTAGCATGGGGGCTGTGAAACTTTCCACCTCAGTCTTAAGTAACGTGAAGTTTGCTTTTGAAAAGTTTTTCACAGTGGTTGCTTTTCTGGGGGTGGGGGCAGAATGTGGATATCCAAAGTGATTTGTTTATGGTCAGATCTAACCAGCGAGGGGTTGACCTCTGGTGTGGAACACCTGTCACCCATGTTGGTGATAACCAGATCCAATATGTTGTCACCTCTGGTGAAAGTGTTGACCAGTTGATCCAGGGCATTTGAGTTTATAAATTCTAGGAAATGTTGGGCAAGAGAGTTAGTACTTGAGTAGTTCTCCCAGTTAATGTTTGGGTAATTGAAATCACCCAATATTCGGGTGTTTGGTAGAACCATTATGTTTGCCAGTGTTTCCAGAAATGCGGAATGGGGGTCCTGGGACATGGTGGGTGATCTGTAGCAAGCTACAATTTGAATTGCAGTTTTGCCTGTTGTTAGTTGCACATGGATGATCTCTGAAGCATCGTGCTGTGCCACTAACCTGGAGGTGTGGGTATCCTTGATGAATATGGATACGCCCCAGCATTTTGTATTTCGGTCCTGGTTCTTTGCCGAAATGTATGGTATGAGTTGTAGCCTGGTAGTGCTGGGGTGCTCTCTGGAGCCTTAAACCAGGTTACTGTTACTGCACTTATATCGATTTTCTCCATACTGAGGAGTGCCTCAAGTGCGTGCATTTTGTGGTTTAGACTTCTGACATTGAGTAACATTGCCCTCAGTTTTTTGTTAATTGTGCTATTTATGGCAGTGAATTTGTCTTTTGAGCCTTGCCTAAAAAAGGTACTATGGGGTGGCAAGAGCCTTGGCCAGTATTTGAAAGCCTGAGGGTGACAGATGCAAGCCATCTCTAGTGAAGCAACGTGGCTTGTCGAGCATGCCACCCCAGGCAGACAGACACTGGATCCCTTTGAATGACACCAGAAACTTAGCCAGTTATTGAAATTGATAATTTTTCTTTATACCATGGTATCATTCTTGGTGAGGGCAGGATGCTACTCAGGGTCAGGGTCATACCGGCCTGGGCTATGTGATCCGAGATCATTTCCATGTCTCTTTTCATGTAGTCCATGGAGGTACAGCTCAGGTCATTCACAACAACATGGACAATGACAGAGTCATATTTGTACTTGTTCTTGAGTGACCTGAGTGCTTGTGTTATGTGGTGAATCGTAGCACCCGACAGGCAGCTAACAGTAACCTTCTCCTTATTCAGCCTAGTGAGTGGGACATCAGTGTGCTTGACTATAGAGTCACCTATTACTAGTATGTCAGGTATGTTATTTTGCCTTAAGGGAATACCAGTACCTGCTAGTAGTGTGGTTCACCTTCAGGCTCACTGCTACAAGGTAGCTCCCTCCCTGAAGTAACCACATCACTAGCCCCAGCTTCAGGCATAGGATCTGTCTGGGTCTCTCCCAGGCTAGCAGACCTACATGCCTGTCCCCAAGTTTAACTAAGTATAACTGCATAAACATAAGGTACTACATTATCAAAACTATTCCCTATTAAGATATCTGCAGGAATATCCTCAAATGCCCCTACCTACTTGTTCCTTTTTCCACCCTCCCAATCAAGATGAACCTGGCCACAGGTATTTGGAATGGGGTTCACTCAAAGCTCTGACTGATGGGGACTGCCCAAGCAAGTACTGCTCCTCCTTAACCACTGCAGGCTTCACAATGGTTATATCAGAAGCTGTGTCTCTCTTAGCAGTGGCCTGTCTTCCATCCACTAAGATAGGATACAGATTTTGATGATGTTTGGCACCTCTGTTGTTTCCATATAACTTACCACTGGCATTCTTTCATTCCCACTTGCTCACTCCCTCACATTTTGTTTCTCCCCTTTCTTCCATGGACATTTGTATGCTACATGGTCCCTCTGATTACATTTGAAACAATCTAATCCCTGATCCTGACCATGTGCTTGAACTAGCGGCTTTCCCTGTTACTGGTGAACTCAGTTGGAGTGGTTTAAGCAGGCTGCCCTGCATAGGTTTCCTTATGTCCATGTGCAGCATTAGGTATCCCTTTCTTATACAGTGATACCCTGCTTGCCAAGTGGAGATCTCCTTGTCTCACCAACTCATTTGCAGAGTTACACTCTTGGTCTGCCAAACAGATCCTCATGTCCTCCAACAAAGTGCTGAGAGCTTGTTTCCTCACCAAAAGGTCTGCCAGTCCTTCAGAATTGGTGACCTGACACCCACTCACCCACTGTGAAAGTAACTACTTAAATCAGTAATGTGATCACATACACTTTCATCTGCCTTGCATCTATGTTCACAATTTTTTTCTATACATTTCAGGGGTTAATGTGAAATTTGAAACAATCAAGAAAACATTGTTTTACACTATCATAATTCAAACAATCAATATCAGACAGTGTAGTGATTACATTAACAACTCTACCATAGAGCAAGGGGTCAGGAACCATCCCCAGAGCCCTTGGTCAACATTATATGGTTTACATACACACTCAAATATATAAATAAAACTATCACAATCATTTCCCTCCCTGTACTGAGGGAAAAAGTTTACTAACTTTTATGGCTTTTGGATTTCAGTCATTCCCTTCCCCATTACCTCCACAACCTGTCAAAAGGTTAAAAGCTCCTTTTCTTGCTGTCTCTGCCTCTCATTTTCTTCAGCTTCCATCTCCAAACACCTGGTCTCCAATTCCATTTCATGCTGATGCTGCTTCTCCCTCTCCTCAGCCTCCAAACATTGCAGTTCATACTGACACTGCTTCTCCTTTTCTTCAGCCTCGAGTTTGAGTCTTTTTAACTCCAGATGGATTTTTAAGTCCTCTGAGGAAAAGGAGAACTCTCTTGTCTTGGAAGGCTGCATATCCCCAGTGCCAATCTGGATATCCTCTGAGCTGCTGGTCTGCTCTGTGGCTAAGACTAAGGCTAAGATAATTGCTTCCTTAGTCAGTTTGGCATGCACCAGTCCTTTGGCTTCCCATACCTTAGCCAACTGGTTCCTTGTCAGCTTGCTATAATCCTCTGTTGACATCTTTGTCTGCTGTTCATGGCTAAACTGACTATAAATGAATACAACTGTTGTTACAATGAAACTCTGTATGTTTACCTTGCGGCTGTTGAGAGTCACATTTCTGTGACAACTACCCACAGGCTACTAAGCTCAATTAAAGTTCCACACTACTAACCCCAATATGAGATGAGCCATCATTATCCCAGGGCAGTAACTAAGGAGCCTCAGTCCTCACCACTGTCTCTGGTAAGGGAGTGTCACTAAAAGCAGGGATAGAAATACACAGTTTCCCCTAAGAGTACACTAAGAACAGGCTCCAAACCTGGGACTGGATTATATGCGAGTCCCCTTGCAAACCACTGCAGAGCACTGTTTCTCATTTCTGGGTATCTGACACACACACACACACACACACACACACACACACACACACACACACACACACACACACACACACACACTTTAAATGTCTGATAATCACACATATACACACACACTTGGGAAAGACTGGCACAAATTTACCTGCTGTGTTCCTTTGTCCAAATTACAAGGTAACGGCTGCCACCAGTCAGATACCACAATCCCTTCAAAACGGGTGTTCAATTATATTGGGTAAAATAGATATTGATACAAATTGTAGCATTTAACCCAAGCAGTAAGGCATTTCAGAGTAGCCCTGGTGTTATCACAATAAGCATAAACACTCTCAAGTTATTAAAAGTACCACAATGAGAGATAGTAAATATTTAATAATAAATAAAAGGATTTAAACCATATAAATATTGAATAACTGATTCCAATAAACAACAGAGTTTCACACACAGGAAATGAAAACAACACTGTAGGATAGATTTCACACTGATTTTACAAAATGTCTAACTAACTAGCTGTAGAGTGACTATCTGAAGATAAACTGTCCCAGCAAGGCAAGATGAGGAATTATGTCCACACTCCAGGCTGTTGTCTGTCCTCAGTGACTGGAACAATTACTCTGAAAACAACTGGACTACTACTGCTGAACAGCTCTGGAAAAGAATGAACATTGGATTCAGAACATGCTTTTATAGTACATTTTTTAAAGTAACAGGAAGCTGCTATGGGAATTCTACTCTGTCATATCACACTTTGAAAAGTAAACAAACAGCTGCAGTGAAGAGTCTATTCTCCCACCTCAGGCACACAATGTCATCACATCTAGATCAGCTGACTCTGACATAACATACATTCAGAATTCTCTTTAAAAAATGTACATTTGGTCAGCCAGATCACTGTTTGACATTCAAACATCTTGCATAAATCACAGTGATAATGAAAATGTATAAACTTATTTACAAAATTATACCTAGTCATGTTGGCATACATAACACAGGGTAATTTACAATTATTTACAAAACTTCGTCCAGTCATGCTAGCACAATATATAATATCCTCACAGCACCCTTTGACAGCAGTTCTTTGTTTGGCCAAAAATGAAAGGACACACTCCCCAGGTGTGAAAAGGATGGAAAAACCCTCTCTGCAGTGGGCGTACATTTTTTGACCTGTCAAAAATCCTTTTCTAGGAATCAATGAGGTGGATGGAAAATGTGGTTCAGAAAGTCCCAGGGTCCTTTCCAGGAGACATGTGAAGATAGTTCCCCTAGGGGCAGAGGGGTGATCTCTAATGGACAACAATGGCCATGCAGCAGAGGAGGCATGCAAAACCAGCAGTCCACAGATTCTTTTTCTGATAGACCCTATAAGCACTCCTGAAAAGAGGCTCGATTGTCCCCCGGAGGCAATCAAGGCTCAACTACCCTTGCACCAGAGAGCCTGCCAAGATATAACAAGAGATATTTGGGTACAGGGAATTATTTCCAGAGCTTATATAATTCCATTTTCCCTTTCACCCCCCAACTGCATGCAAAGTTCCCAATGTTCCACCCAGTCAGAGGAAAGCAGCAGCACTAGAAATACAAAAGCTGCTAGAAAATAGAGTAATCCAAGTGGACCCACCAGATCAGATAGAATCTGGAACTTACTCAAGGTTCTTTTTAGTAGTAAAGAAAACAGAGGACTGTAGACTGATTTTGGATCTCAGCACCTTGAACATGTTTCAAATGGTCATGGTTCAGTCCAGTCTACCCTTCCTGGACAAGAATGACTGGATTGTCCAATTGACCTTCAGGATGTGTACTATCCCATAAAAAATAAACAGACAATCCAGAGGGTATTTACTCTTCTGGCTAGGAGTCACTAACAGGTCATAGCACTGCCTTTTGGCTTCATCACAGCCCCCAGGGTATTCACTAAAGGCATGGCAGTGGTAGAAGCTCGTCTCAGACTGCAGGGATTCTGAATGTTTCCATATCTAGATGACTGGCTTATTACTGGCCCAACAAGGCATCTAACAACAGCAAGAGATCAGGTCCATCAAATTTTTTTCTTATCTGGGGATAGCCATAAATTACAAGAAGTCTCAGTTACAACTAACTCAAACTTTGGAATTTGTAGGAGCAGTCTTCAGGACAACATCAATGACAGCTTCTCTTCCTCTCTCAAGAGTGCAGACTATCAGATTCCAAGTCAGGAAAATAATTCACAGTATCAATACTTCAGCCTAGTTAATCATTCAAACCTTGGTGTCAATGTCAGCTGCCATAATCCTAGTTCCTCTAGCAAGATTTCATTTAAGAATTCTTCAATGGATGATAGCAACACTGTGGTCAATTCTTTGCCAGTGCATGTCAGCACAAATAAGAATCACTCAGGTATTCAAGAGATATCTCTGGTGGTGGATTCAGTCAGATTAGGTTCTACAAGGCTGTCCTTTAATTCTTCTTCAACCCAAGGCCATAGTCACAGTGATGATATGGGCGAGTGAGAGCATAGCCAGCTGGAGTTCTGTAAAAAATGATATGTCCTTTGGATATATACAAGATACTTGTGTTACAAATGTATTAGAACTGTATGGCATATGAATATTAAACTGATTTGCACAAAAGAGTATGATGTTATGTGATCCTATCTCGCCTACATTCTGACTGATGGGTTCGGAGCCGATCCCTCGGCTCCGACTCGGCACGCTTATGCCAAAGAGCGAAGTCTCTTATTGGCTGAGCTTACTATATCCCAGGATGCACCACTACCAGTCCCCCAGATCTCGTTTGCCGCTAACTAGCGAAGACGTGGTCTCGAGCTGGCTGAGCTGAGTAGTATTTTTACTTACTTTTTTCTGTCAGAAAATTGCTTTTCCTGTCATAAAAAGCTGTTTTAACGGCTACTCTGTACTTTGTGTAGTGATTGAAGGTTTTTGTTGTGAAAACTTGTGGTGTGATTGGGTTGTTTCTGATTCAGGCCTCCTTCATCTGTAGGGCCTTTCCCGGTCATTCAACCCCACTCAAACCTTTGGGATTTCAGATCCCCTTGAGTTTTTGTTGTTCGGATTGTTAATTCGGCAGTTGTAAACTGATTTTTGTAGAATCAGTTAAGTAAGGTTAAATAGGATTGTGTGTTCTTGCTGTCAGAGATTTACTGCATTGGTCATAATGTCTCAAAATCCTAGGCCTTCGGGCTTCAAAAAATGCACCAAATGTAATTTTAAAATGTCTATCACAGATGACCACTCTCTCTGTGTTTATTGTTTGGGTGCAAAACATTTACAAGAGTCATGCAGCGTGTGTCACGCTTTTTCCTCGAGGGTCCTCCAGGAGAGAAAAAATAAACTTATCCTTAAAGGCTTAATAAAACCCTCCTTCGAAGAAGCTTTGGCATCCTCTTCTTCACCAGCCAAAAAGAAAAAGGCGTCGGCTCCGACCAGTCCGTCGGATCCGGCCGCCAAAAGACATAGGCAGGCTTCTCCTTCCTCCAGGACTTCGGAGCCGAGGGCGGAATGGTCTGCCTCGATGCCACCAGTCTCGACTCCTCTGGCCGGAGCCGATGGCTGAGGCATCGAGGCGGTCACCGCCGGCTCCACTGGTCTCGAGCCGACAAGGGTTGCCCGCCAGACACTTCCTCCTCGGCGCCAAGTCCTCCTCGGCACCGATGGAAACTAGTGTGGTTATTCCTTCGGCGCCGATAGTCATCGAGTCACCTCGGCGGTCCCCTAGCCCTTTGGGGCTGGAGAGGCCATCTCGAACCCGTTCAGTATCCTCTAAGTCCTCGAGGATGTCGATTCGGATATAGACAGGGTGCTCCAAAGACTGTTCCAGTCCCCAGTCTTTCAAAATTTGTTTCGTTCCGACCCAGTTGGAGCCGATGGCCCATGCCCATCCCATTGCTATTCCTCCTCCAACCTCCTCTCGGCGGGACTTCCGCCTACTATCATGGCTCGGGGACGGACACTCCCAGGATTCTGGGGTCCGGCTTTCAGAGCTATGAGGAGTGGTCTTCGGCCATCTCTCCGCTTTACCGCACCTTCCTGGGTGGAGACTGGGTCTTGGCAGTTCCCTGTCCGTAAGCAGCGGAGCCCCTGGGCCTGAGGTTACCCCCATTGGGGTTCCTCCTGAGGGTTCTTCGAGTTGTCTTCGGAGGAACCCCAAAGGAAGAGATCGTGCAAGAGGAAGCGTGGACGTCCCGAGTCTATTACATCGGACACTGATCTTGATGATGCGGAGGGGTCCCCTGTCATCCTCGGATGATGTCTCATTTGCAGACATCTTAGAGATCTCAAACTCTGCTGATGAGTCAGTGCCTCAAGGCCTCGGGCTCAGCCTGGTGTCTCCGCCGCTCCTGATTTATGTCGAGGGCGTGGGAACATCCAGATACCGTCCAGTCCCTTCTCGCCCTAATAAATTTTATCAGCGAGAAGGGCTGTAGATGCCATGGTGGTGATAAGGAGTCTAGGAGCATGGACAGGACTTATTAAGGTCACTACTAGGCTTCAGAGGCTGGTCAGAAGCTGTCAGATTACCTGAGCAGCTAGTCCAGTCGGTTAGCTCTCAGTTGGCTATCCTTTCTAACTCGTCCATGAGGCTCATTTCCTCAGGCACAGGGGTCTCACGGAGACAAGCCTGGCCTTCAAGTCTTCCTTCACGCCCTTGATGGGTCCTCTCTTTTGGACCTAAGGTTAAGGACACTCTTAGCTGTGAGCAAGAGTTTCACTCATCCCAAGGCTAAAGGAGGGGATGTGGTTCGTTTTTTTCCCCAACAGCAGGAAGATTCCCTTCCAGAGGCAGAGGACGGGAAATTTTTCTGGGAGACGCCCCCAGAGGCAGAGGCCCCGCAATTCTGGAGACCGCGAGTCGTGCGTTTTGCCAAGCACCTAAAAGCCTGGGAGTCAATCACTCAGGACAGATGGGTGCCGGATCATTGCACACCATCCCATTCACATGTTCACCCCACCTCCCGGACCCACCACCCGGAAATTGCAGCCGCAGAAGCTTTAAAGCTGCTAGAAAGGAGTCATCCAACCGGTCCCCACAGACCAGATCGGATCCGAAATTACTCCAGGTTCTTTTAGTGCCAAAAACAGGGACCTGAGACCAATATTGATCTCAGCAGACTGAACCAATCCGTCACGAAATCCAAATTCGAATGGTCACGCTACAATCCATTCTCCCATTGTTGGAGAAGGATGTTTGATGTGCTCCATAGACCTCAAGGATGCCTATTATCACATACCGATACATCAGGCGTCCAGGAGGCATCTGCGCTTCAGCCTGGGAGTCAGTCATTTCCAATTTTGTGCACTGCCCTTTGGTCTCACCACAGCCCCCAGGGTGTTCACCAAGTGTTTGGCAGTAGTGACTGCTCACCTGAGGAGTCTTGGATTCCAAGTGTTTCCCTATCTGGACGACTGGCTCCTGACTGCCACCACCAGGCATCTACTAATGGACAACCTCAAAGCCACCATCTCCCTGGGCGCTACCCTGGGGATTACATTCAATTGGTCAAAGTCTGTCTTGCTGCCCTCTCAGCACATAAGGTTCATAGGAGCAGAGATAGACTCAAAATTGATGCGCGTTTTTCTTCCTGCTGAAAGGATCCAAACTTTACAGGGCCAAGTTCAAGCTCTGATTTCAAGATCCAAAGCCCCAGCCAGGATGGTCCTACAAGTTTTAGGTTCAATGTCTGCCACGGTTCTTCTAGTTCCTCTGGCAAGATTGCACATGAGGATTCTTCAGTGGCTATTGTCAACTCAATGGTCCTTTCAGGACCTTCCCCTCAATCATCCCATCATGATTACAGAAACATGCAAATGGGACCTTCGCTGGTGGCTTCAGACATCCAATCTAAATCAAGGAAGCCCTTTTGTTATTCCCTCCAGTGGTTACCCTGACGACCGATGCCTCCCAGATAGGGTGGGGGGGGCATTGTCTGGGCAGGTTAGTTCAGGGCTCCTGGCTTCCAGACGAAGCTCTTCTCCACATCAATGTGTTGGAGATGAGGGCTGTACTTCTGTCCCTACAGGCCTTACACAAGTTTCTTCCTCAGGGCATCATCGCCATCCACACAGACAACATGTCGGTGGTTTGGTATTTAAACAAACAAGGAGGGACCAGATCTTACCCCTTTTGCAGAGAGGCCATGAGGGTGTGGGAATGGGCAGTAGCTACCAACCGCTTCTTGGTAGCGACCCACATCCGGGAAATCAAATATATTGGCAGACAAATTGAGCAGGACAATTCTCTCTCCCCACGAGTGGTCCCTAAACGAAGCAGTAGCAGCTCAGGTTTTCAGGAGATGGGGAACGCGCATCTATTTGCAACGCCACTGAACACGAAGTGCAAGAGGTTCTTCTCCTTGACTCCTCATCAAGGGGAAGCAGCTTTGGATGCTCTAGCACAACCTTGGCCAACAGGGCTACTTTTATGCCTTTCCTCCGATACCACTTCTCCCCAAAGTCATTCAAAAAGCTTCTCAATTGGGGTCCTCAATGATACTGATTGCTCCATTCTGGCCTCGTCAGGTATGGTTTCCCTACCTGAAGAAACATGCGATGGACGATCCTTGGACGTTAGATCTAACTCCGGATCTGCTAATCCATCAGTCGGGACGACAGCATCAGTCCCTACACTCCTTGAAGTTGACAGCCTGGCTCCTCCACTTCCGACCCTGGTCAGAAGTCACACATTAGACCCGGAGGTTATTCACATTTTATCTTCGGCCCACAAACCCACCACTAACAAATTGTACCTCAGTAAGTGGAAGAGGTTTGCTATCTGGGCTCAATTCAGGGGCTTAGACCCTATCACTGCTCCGATCCCGGAAGTTTTGAAATTCTTAACATCCCTGTTTAATCAAGGATCTTCTGTCTCTACTATTAAAGTCCAACTGGCGGCTATCTCTAAATTCCACGAATCCATGGATCCTCCATTGATGAGAAGCAGATTATGCAAAACCTTTATTAAAGGTGCGGGCCTATTACCCCCAGTTTTTCATCATGCCCGTGATCTTGATTTGGTGCTTCGTGCATTAACATCTCCCCTTCGAACCGGCTGCTACATGTGAGTTAAAATATCTGTCTTGGAAAACTGCCTTCTTAGTTGCAATTACTTCTGCAAGAAGAGTTTCAGAGCTTCAAGCCCTATCTATTAAACCACCGCTTGATTTTCCACATGGATAGAGTATCACTTAGGCCTAATCCATCCTTTGTCCCAAAGGTCTGTTCTAATCTCTGTCTTCAACAATCTCTAGAGCTACCAGTTTTCTTCCCAAAATTCTCCAATGAAGCAGAATACACTCTCCATAAATTGGATGTTCACAGGCAATTGCGCTTCTATTTAGACAGGACTCAGCAATTTCGTAAGTCAGACCAATTGTTTGTGTCCTTCTCAAACAATAAATTGGGCAAAACCATTACAAAAGCTACTATCTCCAAATGGATTAGAGATTGTATAACTCAGGCTTATTCTTCTTCGAATAAGCAACCTACAACATCTATCAAAGCTCATTCCACCAGAGCTATGGCGACTTCTATAGCTTTTCATTCCAAGCTTGCTATATCAGAGATTTGTGCTGCGGCTACTTGGTCAAATCCGCACACTTTCATTTCCCACTATAAATTGGATGTGGCATCTAAAGGGCGAGCATCATTTGGTTCCACGGTACTCAGGAGTGTTTTCCAGTGAGCCACCCAGGATTCAGGTGCTAGGACGCTGTCCCATCAGTCAGAATGTAGGCGAGATAGGATCACATAACATCTTTTAGTTATGTACTCACCATAACTTCAGATGTTTGGGATCCATCTCGCCTACATTCCTAATACCCACCCTCCTTCCCCCTGCCTTGGAGATCAGAAGAGATTGAACGGTTTTGAGTTCTACTGTTTTATCTTGTTTCATCTGACGATGTTATATAAGCAGGGCGTGCATGTGTGCATGTATGCGGACAAACTAGATCTGGGGGACTGGTAGTGGTGCATCCTGGGATATAGTAAGCTCAGCCAATAAGAGACTTCGCTCTTTGGCATAAGTCGGAGCCGAGGATTGGCTCCGAACCCATCAGTCAGAATGTAGGCGAGATGGATCCCAAACATCTGAAGTTATGGTGAGTACATAACTAAAAGTTACAAATGTATTAGAACTGGATGGCATTTAAATATTAAACTGATATGTACAGATGCTTATGTTACAAATGTATACCTGTATGACATTTGAAAATCAAAATGTGTTTGTAAAGTTGCTAGTGTTAAAAAAAATATCATTTATCAACAGTGGATCCTGCTGGGAAGAAAAGGAATATATATGTGAGACTGTATGTATACATATAAGCAAAGGACACTGGAAGAGAAGGAGTTAAATAGTTAGCGTACTTCTTACTTTAAGAAAAATACTGTTAATTGGACCACCTGTTGAGCCATGGAAGTGTTTGCCTCACAGCTCTGAATAGGATCAGAGATGGCATGTCTGGAAGAAGCCTTTGTTCATTACCACAGTAAAAAGAGGGGAAGCCCCAGGCACTGTCATAAGCATTAGCAAAACTTTAGATATGCATCTTATCATATCTATGCTAACATCCTGTCTCAAGCTTCAAAGGGGAATAGTGTATGGCCAGATGAGGTCATTCTGCCAGCCATGTTGGAAATGTTAGATATTACAAAGAGAAATCTCTCAGTATTGAATATTCTGTGTTGTGCCTGACAACAAGAAGGACCATTCACCACATCATCTGCCTTGCTCTATTAAGTAAGTAGGGAATAGTAATTATCCTAAATTCAGTTAAGAAAATATAGTGTAGCTCAGTTTAGATATTCCAAATTAGAGGCTCCATGAAGAAGAACAGAGCAATTGTATTGTCAATTCACTCAGGAACAAGAACTTCCAAAACAAGTTGTTTTGGAAGTTCTTGTTCCTGAGTGAATTGACAATAACATTTCTCTGTTCTTCTTCATGGAGCCTCTAATTTTGGTGTTTTATTGGACTTACTTTGTTTTGTGAGCTCTCAGTTTAGATATTGTTTTTCTTTATTTGCCTAAGTCTGTCCATCAATGTTATTTTCAGTATTTCCTGTGAAATGAACTCTGTGGTTTACTGTAAATATATTTTCAGTATTTTCATGTTCTTTTATTTTTAAATTTATTTAAAACTTTTATTGTGGCTGGTCATTTTAGAAAGTACCTTTGAGAGTGCTTATATTGATTTGGTGACACTGTGTGTGCCACTCCAGAAGGCCTATCTGTCTTGGTCAACTATTACCATTTGTATTAGTATTAATATTACACAGTATAATTTGACATCCTTTAATAAGGGCCTTAGAGTAGCTGATTGTGGAGTGTCTGATGGCAGTGATAACTACTTTATACTCTAGGCAGAAGGGGCACAGCAGGTAAATCTGTACCAACCTTTCCCAGTTGTGTGTGTGTGTGTGTGTGTGTGTGTGTGTGTGCATGTGTGTGTGTGAAAAATCAATTCTCACAGAGTATTTGTGTCAGCTACTTGGGGCAGGGACACGAAGCACAAGTTTCACAGAGAAGGTGCTGGAGGACTTGGCTTGGGGACTCGGCTGAGGACCTAACTCTACAGCTGTACCAGTGGGGAGTCTTACTAGGGACCTGGAGGGAGACAGATAGAGAGATCCAGATCCCAGACTGTGTGTGTTCCCTGTGTACTCTTAAGGGCAATTGTGCTTTATGCAGAGAGGTCTGCATCTGGAAATACTGAGTGTTTCCATTTGTATTCCATGTGAACATTCCTTTCCAGTGTCAGTGGTGAGGATTCAGGCTCCTTGATTACTGGCCTAGTGTGGGGGTGTCACAGTGACCACGGACCCTTCCCAGATTGGCTAGGGGGGTACTTCCTGGGGAAAACGGCCCAAGGCACTTGGTCCTCGGAAGAGGCCAAATTGCATATCAGTGTTCTAGAGATGGGAGCGGTGCTGTTAGTGTTGCAGGCCTTCCAGGATGATCTCCCTTTAGGGACAAATGAGATTCAAACAGACAATATGTCAGTAGTTTGGTACATCAACAAAGAAAAAGAACCAAATCTTACCCCTTGTTTTGAGAAGCACTCTGAGTGTGTCAATGGGTGATCTCATCCAGCTGCTTTCCGGGAAAGTCCAATGTGATACCAGACAAATTGAGTAGGTCCATTTTTTATATCTCATGAGTGTGTCTCAACATGAAAGTGACAGAAATGTTTTTCTGTCAATATGGCCAGCCTTGCTGTGGTCTTTTTGCTACTTCCCTAAACAACAAATGTAGTAGCTAACTTTGCCATAATCCCCCCTGGGGGGAATCACTATAGGATGCTCTTCGTCACAATTTTCCCCGGTCTACTTTATGCTTACCTGCCCATTCCCCTAGTTCCAATATTCCTTCAGAAAGCTGCCGGGTTGAAGAGCATAGTCACCCTCATTGCACCTTACTGGCCTCAGCAGATTTAGTTCCTCTTCCTATGGCCCCTTCTATTTTACCAACCTTGGATTCTGGATCTGATTCCAGACCTTCTGTCTCACCCAACAGGTATGATCCATCTGGATATCTCAAACCTCAAACTGCCAGCATGGTTTCTCCATTTCCATTAATAGCCAGGGAACTGATGCTCTCCTCCCCTCATCTAGCATATTCTTTTATCTTCCCATAAGCTTTCTACAAGAAAACTTTACACAAGTAAATAGAAAAGGTTCATTTTCTGGGCACAACAAAAACACATTGACCCCTTCTCTGCTCCTGTACATAGAATACTTGAATTTTTGGTAACAATTTTTTAATGAGGGAGCTAGCTCTTAAATGATTAAAGTTCAGTTAACAGAATCTCTAACTTCCATATTGGATTTGAGAATTATTCTGTGACTTCTTCTAAACTTTGTAAAGTACTTTTGAGAGGCACACTCCTGGTGAGATCTCCGTAAAAAGATCCTAATACACCACTGGATTTGAACTTGGTACTGCAGGCCTTAATTCATTCTCCCTTTGAACCAACAACTAAATGTAATCTTAAGTTGGAAAACTATCTTTCTAGTGGCTATTACCTCTGCTAAATGAATTTTAAGCATTGTCATCTAAACCTCCATACTTGATCTTTTATAAGGATAGAGTCATATTATGTACCAATGCATTCTTACTTCCTAAGATAGTGTCACAATCCAATATCAATCAATCCATTAATTTGCCAGTCTTCTTTCCTAAATTTGCAAATAAAGGTGAATAATATATGTTGCATTTATTGGATGTTCGCAGACAATTACATTTTTACTTACATTGGACAAAAGAAGTTAGGAAGACAGATCAATTATTTGTGTTCTTTGCAGATTTTAAATTGGGCAAACCAGTTGCAAAGGTAAGTTTAGCCAGATGACTGATGGACTGCATATCATTTATGTATAACAAGTTGGGTGTAACCATAATAAAACTTCTAACAGCCCATTCAGCTAGGTCCATGGCAACTTCTTCAGTGTTTCTATCTATAGCTTCCATGGATGATATATGTGCAGCTGTGACTTGGGCAAACCCTCATACCTTTATCACTCATTACAAACTGGATCTGGTCTCGAGAGGAAGAGCAGTCTTTCACTCAACTGTGATCAGGAATATCCTTCCTTAGAGTCTACCCAGGAATTTAAGTAGCTGGAGACTCTATCCCAACAGTTGAGGATAGAATAGAAATTGACAACTTCAGATAAAAAAGTTATGTATTTACCATCCCGTTCAATCCGTGTTGTTTATTTTCATTCTTACTCAACTTCCTACCCACCAACCCCCAACCCTTTTCATTATGAACTTCATGGAAGACCGAGAAACTATAAGAACACCACTGTCATTAATATTAAGCTCCGAATATTGCCTTTCTGCCAAGAAAGTTATAGTAGTTCTTTATACTTTATGTAAAACAGAAAACAAGATCTGAGGTATGTTAGGGGTTGGTGCATTATTGATAAGGGAGGAGCTTGAGAGTTTTTTGGTGGCCCTGAGCTTTAGTAACAGCTGAGTCAGATCTGAGGATTGGCTTTGAACCCAACAGTTGAGAAAGAATAAAAATGGACAACACAGATGGAATGTTATGGCAAGTACATAACTTTTTTTTCTTGCTAAAAAGAATCGATTTCTACATAATAATTACACCAATACTAACAAAAATAGGAGAACAACTGTAGCTTATTCAGGGGGATACATTCACATATAGAAAAACATGATGGATACTACAATTATGCTATTCCATAAGATGATACCATAGCGTTGCTGGTAAATAAGCTCAAAAGTTATGATTTACTGCCACAACCACCTTTCCTGAAAGATCTACTGTTATAGGGAGTATCTTCACACACTTGTAATTTCTGTGTATACGTTTGATGTTACGTTGGGATGATAGTTCCAGAAATAATGACCACAGTAATAAATTTTAGCTTGTTGCTCTCAAACTGTACACCACCCATGACAGGACTTATAATCATCATTCATCACTGATTGCCTGCCACATGCTTTCAGACACAGTCTTCTTCACTACCCCTCTCACACTAAGATATGCACCTTCTGTGCATCACTCTGATGCTAGATTGCGATGAGGTTGAAAGAATAAATGGTCAAGGGTCACAGTAGTATATTTCAACATAGTACTGTCAGGCACATATATATATATATATATATATATATATATATATATATATATATATATATATATATATATATATATATATATATAGTTGTTGAACACCCGATCAAACTGACAGTGCACAGACACCTGTCTGGTTGACACCTTGTGTTCAGTGCAGACAGATGGTCAACAAATGTGCCATATTGACAATCCTCAGGTAGGGGAATGCTCCGTTTCACCAGAGATTATGCGATCTCTGGGTTATTATATGTAATTAGCAGGGGGTGTAGGGATGCAGCCCCCGCATGGGGGGTTCAGAGGACTTTCCCCACCTTCAAAAACACTTGCTGGTAATGTGTCCATATTTGAGAATTCAACATTATGACATTGATCTAGTTTGTGTTGGCATACTGTCAATTTGATGGGTCTATATTAGATAAACGAGCACTTAAATGTTTGAATCTCTAAAGGTTGACCTTTAGAGATTGAACATTTAAGTGTTCGAATATCTTTAAAAATGAAAAAAATAAAATAAAAGTAAAACAAAAAAAACTAAAGGGTGTAAGCAGAGGGGCAAGCCCAACTGCACCCCCCACACCCCCCTGCTACTTAAATATACCAACTCCAAGATTGCACTACAGTGTAGGGAATGGGAAATTTCCCATTTCCTCTCTGCCGTGCACTGAAGTGCGATCTCAGAGTTGGTATATTTAAGTAGGGGGTGGGTGGGGGTGCAGGGGGGGAGGCTTGCCCCCTGCTAAAATCCTTTCAATTTACATTTTTCTGTTTATTTTATTACATTTTCAAACACTTAAATGTTCAATATTTAAAGGTTAACCTTTAGAGATTCGAACATTTAAGTGTTCGTCAATGTCATATAGACCAAATTTGATCAGGCGTCCCACACCCATATATAGCATGCTTTTTCATCCTTTCCCCCAAAAGATAGCTATGTTCTGTGAACCTTTGTGATGGTAGATTTCAATTAAGGAACAAATGGCCATAATAAAATATTTCAGGTTATTGTTGTCAGTTGAATGTCCATATCATGTCTCCCCACCCCTACCCCCAAAATGTGTTTACTTTCTATGTGTACCTTCAATGTTTGATTGTGAAGAAAGTTAAATAAAAAATTACACTAGTACTGTACTTCAGCTTGTTCACTCCCTACCTCTAGACAAGCCACATAATGATCATTTAGAAGTTATTTTGTCTCCCTGTGCTTTGACAGAAGTTGCCTCTTAACCCCCCCCAAAAAAGAAAGCCATTTTCTGTTCTTTATACCCCTTTAATATTACATTGGAATGTAAGTGAAAGGAAAAATGGCTACCGTAATATATTTAATTTTGCTGCTGTCATGCATATTGTACACAGCATGCCTACTCATTCCTTCACCAAAGACAGCCACCTTCTTTGTATCTTTATCCCCACTCTGATTTTAGATTTGTGTGAAGACTGAAAGTGAAAAAACAAAGAATCAAAGTAACATATTTCAACCTGCCATCAGATAAGTATACTTTTCCCTCCCTTACATCGGGTCACAGTGATGATCGTGTGTCTTCTCACTCTTCCCCCCACCAAAATAAATTACAAACTACAAGGGTCATTTGGGTATATTTAAAGTCAGTAGTCATACTGCACTTAACACTGGCTTTTCCAATATCATTTAACAGTCTAAGTGGCAATGTATTGGTTCTTGTGTAAAACAAAATTCAAGTAATAAACTATTCTGGCTAGATGTCTCCGGTGGTACAAGTGAGCAAGGGGACTCTCCTACATGCTTGCAGGAATAATAGCAAGTAGTCAAAAAAAAGGGTGAAGTGTACTTTCTCTCATACTTGATAAAAGTGGTTGGGTTTACCAAGAGTTTTAAAGTGCCTAGTTGTAGCATGCTTTGGGGATTTGCAGTATAGTTGTAAAAAGACAAATGCAATAAGTGGACTTTGCTGAAAGTACATGTGCAGTATTGCATTCAGATACAGTAAACTACATCAATGAGATAAATGGTCCAGGAATTAACTTGTCTTGCAGAACACAAGAATCCGCTAATGGCCTGACAGAAGTCTGGCCATCTTTTACCTTATTTTCAATTTTCAGATTTTTCTACCATTACATTGTTTATATCAACAGCTCTTGAATCCAGAGTGGTGATCAGGGCCTTAATTTTTCTGTGTAAAAGGGACACAAGTCTCCAGAGTGCAAACTGTACAATCTTTATTCAGGTTTTCAAGTTGAACAAGTGTTTGTAATATACACAGAGTAGCACTTATGTTAATAAGATCTGCTGATGTAGTCTGAAGACTCTTCTTTTAAAACTGTGAGCCTTTCAGAAGTAGGTAACAGTCACTGGTATGGGTTGGATTGCAAAGTCATGATGCTGTAATGATGCATCATGCAACATACTACCAACATGTCTTGTGCTGTGAAGACTTGGAAGTACATCTTGGAAATATGGCAAGTCCATCTTCTTCTTCTTCTTTCGGCTTTTCCCGGTTAGGGGTCACCACAGTGGATCACCTGTCTGTTCATGATTGGCAGTGGAGTTTTACGGTGTCAAGTTGCCAGCCCAGCTCCCAACCTTCCAAAGAAGGCACACACATGCACATACTCACTAAAAATTCAAAAGAAAGCTTTGTATTTTTTAACGAGGGAACTCACAGCGCATATTGTTACATAGGTGGGGCAGTGTAGCACCACCTGTGATTGGTGTAATTGAGAATTTTTAAAACTGCTATACTGAAATATCATAAAAGACATGTCTACATTTTTTTTTTGATGAAAAAAGTTTAACAACCAGGTTGAATCTTGATTGAAATAGTACTACAGCAATATGGTATTGGGGCAAATAAGGATATGTTCCTTTCAGTGTTGTATTCTGTTTTTAAAATATGGAACTGGTAACTACAAAATATATTCAGTACTAAAAACCACTTAAATGTGTCTGCATATTCCCTACGCATGTATACTATATGAGTGGAATTTAGAATACAAACCTAGATCTGCTTGTTTCATCAGATAAAGCATAGATGTCAAAGTTCTGCACAATGATCTGACAGGAGAACTCATGGACAATGGATAACCATTTCATCAGATGAAATCAAAGATTTTTTTTTATGTCTTCTGATGCCTCTAATCCAGGAGAGGTACTGAAGTCAAAAGCAATCAAGTTCAGATGTATTGAATAATAACATATTGGCAGAGAATTACACCTCTCAACTTCGATCAAGAATTTTAGACAAAGACAGGTAGACTTCCAAAATGGCTGCACAATGATCAACAGCTTAACTTCAGCTCTCCCAATGTGATAACAGAAACACCTCCATTTGCTGTCTACCTGAGGAAAATGTATTTGAAGTCTACCTAGGGTATAAAAATACCTATATAAACACTTCCAAACAAAGGGCCTAAATCTTCTAGACTTTGTTGCATGTTTGGGAGGCATACATATATCCCCCCATTTTTTCTTTGTGAATTGCTTATCCAGTCTCTCTTCCCAATCCTTTCTAACCTCTGATTTTTTTCTGATAGTTATTGTGAAAAACTGAAAGGCTGCCAGCCAGCCAGATAGAATATTGTAAATAATTCTATGTGATTTGTAAATATTAATATAATCCACAGGCTGGTTTTGCAAATGTAAAAGAGAACTATATGTTATGATTAAACTGTATGTTGTACTGAGCTTCAGAAATGTAACCACAATGTATTCTGCTGGAAGAAAGCTGATAAGTCAAGCACTGTATGACTGTTCGATCTCAAACTCGGAAACATGATGTCTGGACCAGCAAACTCTTTTCATTGTCTTGAGATTAGAGTTAATTGCTAGATTTTACATATATAATGTCTTTTATTGCTGTGGATTCCTGCAGGTGCACATTGCAAAACAAATGTAAATTTTGAGTTTCTGCTAGTCTGGGAAGCTAAATCAGAACTGTTAAGAATGATGTAATCTAAAATGAGTCAGCAGTGATGTATTATCAATTTAAGACTTTCTCAGAGAGAGAGAGAGAGAGAAAATCAGAGCATTTTGGATTTTGTCTGAAGAAGATCCACTCACCAGCACTCTGCCTTCGCTTTGTATGTAAGTAAGATATTTATTTAGATCAGTGACTTCTCTTAGAAATAGATAGAAAATAGTAAGTGTAGTCTAGTTGTTTTCTATATTTATGTTAGACTATTCTACAGTATTATTTTAAGGATTTTCCTGTGATCTCTGAACGCTTGACTAGCACTGTGTTGAATTGAGGACATTTGTCTTTTGTTTTTATTCATTATTAAATATGTTTAAACCTTTCAACTGTGGCTGTTTTGTGTAGTGATAATTTAAGCTCTAGAGTACATTGCATGTATATAGTGATACTGTCCAAGCCACTCCAATAAGCCTTGCTGTTTGTCATACTTATTAATTGGATAATAATAATATTGCACAGTAAAACTGGACATCCTTTGGTAATGGCCTTAGTATCTGATATTAGTAGTTGGTGACAGTGATTTCTACCTTATAGCCTGGGCAGAGAAGGGGGCATAGCTGGAGAACCTGTGCCAGCCTTCCACAGGAGTGTCTGCATGTTGGTATATAACTCATATCTCAAAGTGTATGTGTGTGTGTGTGTGTGTGTGTGTGTGTGTGTGTGTGTGTGTGTGTGTGTGTGTGTGTGTGTCAGCTACTTGGTCAGGGACACAAAACATTGGTTGGACATAGGTTCATAGATTAGTACTAGGCTAACTACCCTTGTGGGCCATTTCAAGCCTAGCCAATTACCTCTTGTGAGAATCAAACCTTGCACCTTGTGTCTGTAAGGTAAACACTTTAACCATTATGCCATCCTCCCACCCAGACAGAGTGTTGGAGGTTTTAGCTTGACCACTAGGCTGAGACCTGTACCCTGTAGCTGTGCCAGTGAGAAGTCTTATTGGGGATCTGGAGAGAAAGGGAGAAACCAACCCCAGACTGACTGTGATCTCTGTGTGCTCTTAAGGGAAATTGTACTTTACTATGTATGTACTTGTTATCCTTCCCAATGTGCATCCCCTCACTGGTGCTAGTGGTGAGGATTGAGTCTCCTTGATTACTGGGCCAGTGCATGGACATCACAGTTATCATGCAATACTTTGTATGCTCTACTAATTATTCATTTTTAACAGCTACTTCTGTTCTAAATTCTGCTAAAAACTCTACCAGCACTGGTGTTTTGTTCAGGACTCACCTATTTCTTTCTCTCTGTCTATGATCTGATATCAGTCCTTGATGGGGAAGGCAATCTCTATCCTGCAGTCCAAATAAAGTTTTGGCCTCTTCCAATAGTAAGACCCTGCTAAGTTTAATTCTGATGGGTGCCAAATAAATAATTGCTACAAAATGGAAATCAAAATCTGAACCAGCTACACTTGTAATATTGAATATTGTAACAGACATAAAATAACAGGAAGTGGTATCTTTAAAAAAAGGGTAGGAGTAACTTGCATAGAAAAAAATGGAAATTGTCAGAACAATATGAGCAGAAAAATGTTTTCAAGGAGGAATGAGGTTTACCAAAGGTGGAAATTGAATAATTTCTGTAATATTGCTTAGATTATATGACAGGTAATATATGTGATGTACAAAGTTTGTAAATGTGAACTTGTTAATACGGCTTGATTACTTTTATAAAAATGTAAATCTGCCTGTGTCACAAGTGATAATTAAATAAAGATCTTTAAAAAAAGAGAATTTTAGACAATGAAAAATAATGGGGGGGAGGGACAAAGGCTTATAAAATCATTGACAGTTTTTAAACATTACTCCAATTCACTTAAAAATTAATAGAGCAAAAGAGTGCATCAATGTGCCTTTTCTGAACAGTAAGAAGTATGAACATCTATTGACTGACTGAAATCCATAATGATTTACAAGAACATCAAAGCATTATGAGGAACAGGGAAAAACATGACACAAAACCAGGGACAATCGAGAGGTATGCAACACTATGATTGTCTTTAGTACTGCAGATGATACCCCGACCTCCAGGGAGATTGCCATTATTATTTATCTCAAAAAGGAGGGGGCAATCTCCTTCATGAAAGTATGCATACAACAAACTAGCAACATGAACACATTTGTTTCTATTCCTAAAAGGTAATTTTTTTCCTCAAAGAAAGTTTTGTATTTATGAGTCATTAGCTTATTTCCCAGAGACCTTCCTCAAAAGTGGTTTAAAGTATCACACAGTAAAGATTCTGATTTGCCTGGGTCTTTTTGATGTTTTGCTTATCTGGCTTTTTGTGCCCTTTTTACTTGGGTTGTTCATTATTTTGGTAAATTTTGTTGTCAACTTTATATTATGCTTATAAAACTTTTTTTTAAAAGATGGGTATTTTCAAACAATGGCAAAGCTGTCCACTGATGCTGTAGTGGCAAGCACATAAAAGGTAAAAAGGTGACATGTCTACAGCTAGCGGGATTTGGTTTTATTAACCTGCTTCAATAAATATTTATAAAAAATAAAAAAGACACTGGGCATTTAGAAGTAGTGTACCTGGAACACTTGTATGGTCCTTGAGGGATAATTTGCATATTTCTTATCAGTCTCCTTCAAATGAGATTTAAGGTTACACAGTGAAGATTCTGTTTTGCTAAAGTCATTTTGATGCTTTTGTATTAATTTAAAGAAAAAAGTGAAATACACTTGTTGAGTGCCAAATTAATTTAAGCACTTTTGTTCCACTTTTACTATTGAACTGCTTCTGAAAGCACTTAATTTAATTTGGTGTCCCACAAATGTACTTTGTATTTTTTATTTACTGATGTTTATACACCAAGCTATTTTGGTAGGTTTGGTATGACTGCATTTAGTAAAAGAAGCTAGAAACCTTTGACCAGGAAAATATTATCTCTGTAAGTGGTTGAAGTTTACAGAGAGGGCTGCTATCAATAACACCAACTTGTTTTCAGCTATTCTGCATAATATCCCAGGTTCTTTGTATTCTTTATGTTTTATGACTGGAGAATTTTTCATAAAAAGAAGTGTTCCAGCATTATCAGTTTTAATGCACTGGTCAGCTCCTCTAGCTTTTTTTGCAACCATTTCTTTTAATTCACATTAAATGTGAATCTTGAAAAAAATGTTTCTAGTGCTTGTGCGACTTCCATGAAGAATGCCACAATTGCAGGTCCTGAAGTACTGTAAGCCATACTTGTTTTTGTTTTTTTTTGACAGGGTAGACTTTAATTTAAAAATAATCCTTCTTTTGTACCTGTGGAAGTGTCAGACAAAACACCACATAGAGTTCGGCTTCCTGCTTAGTTAAAAAAAACAGGACAATAAAGGAGAAAAATAGCTTCATACTTTCGATGTCAATGAATAACTCAGATAGTGGACCAAATTGTAAGACAATAGCTAAGTACTATAGCATGGAAATGCCAAGGAGACAGTTCTGTTCTATCCTGTGAAAGATGTTGAATACCTTATGAAATGAAAGTATAATGAAGAAAAACATAGCATAAAGTTACAAGATGCCCTAGAGAGCCCCAGAACAGAGTGTTGCGAGACAGATGCCCCAGTAGGGAGGAGTAGGGTACAAACTGTGAAGTAAAAGTGACAGAAGGAGCATGGAGTGGAAGGTGCTGGCAAGTCTGAACAACAAAGTCTGCAAATGTCTGAGTAGCCTGTTCAGTCTATGACAGTAGCATAAAATGATAATGAATATACTATCTCAAACAATCCTTGCTATAAAAAAGGCAAAAATGATTTAAAAAGATGACACAAAAAAAGAGACAAATGTGGATGCTGTATTCTTATAGAGAAAAACGATATGTCAGAACAATACCACATGAAACTGAGGTATAAAAACAGAATTGACATATAAAGAAGCTATACACCTGCCTAAGAAAATATGTTAGAAAATAGGACATGATATTGAGGTGTAGAAGAAATACTGCACTGCACCTGCCTCCCCTGGGCTTTCAGATATTGGTTCAAACGTTATCCACCCCCTTACAGCCATTTTTCTAGGCAATGTCAAAATGGAAAAAAAAAAAAACTACCAACGTAGCAAAAAAAAGATGCAAAGCAACCTTAAGGTGTTCACTGCTCGAAGCCTAAACAAAGGCGGCAGTGCAATGTTACAGTGCCTTCCACACATTTACAGCAACAGCAGCACAGACAGGAACTAAAGGTGGAGGTGTCTCAATTTACGTTAGTAAGAAAATGCCTCCAGGATGGTCAAACAGGATAATGCCATCATATCTTTCAACCTCTTAGTGCAAGAAATCTGGACAAAGCCTGACATAATAGGGGACAAAGGCCCAAAAATAGGGACAGATTTTAAATATTGCTCTTGTAAACTTATAAAGTGGCTAGAATAATAACATTTATGTTAGCTTGCATTTTCTAAAGGACATGAAGTCTGAAACTCAAATGTATGTGTCATTATTCAGTGACATCATTCCTAAGGTTATCCCAGAGATTTTCCTGAAAACCACAAATTTTATGAGGATCAGATCAAAAATATGAGGCAAAAATCTGGACAGTTGAGAGGTATGGATTGCATAAAGTTCATCCACGTGCAAGTCACTTTAGATAAGGTCCCTTAGCCATATCCTAACTAGCTGTAGGTCACCATCTATGCCCTAAGACTCTAACAACTCTTACCGAGACCTATTATTGCCACTCAACATCCAACCAAATACCCTATTCATGGGTGACTTTAACTATCCTATAGACTGATAAACATACAGTGCCTCAAACTCACAGGCGCAATGCTTCCTGGACATTATTAACTTGAACACCCTGGACCAGATATTCCATGCACCAACCAACAATTCAAATATATTGGATCTAGTACTCACCAGCCTTGCACCTCTGCCACATGCCATGTCCTTACTAGTGAGGTTGGATCACAAAGGTATCTCCTTCAAAATAAAAATCAACTCAGAAAACCCAACTAAATCTGTAACAGTTAAGAACTACTTTAAGACAAACTACATCCTATTAAGCAACAGTTTGTCAAAATTCAAGGCTCCCTAACCCTGAGAAAACAACTACATATGTAGAATTATTCACAGAAACCCTGTACAAACATGTAAATGGCTGTATAGAGGCTGTCATATCTCCTAGAAGTAAGGCCAAAACAAAATCCAAAAGCAAACCCCACTGGTGGAATCCTCATTACAATAGGATACATAACAAAAAGAAAGTCATGGCCAAAATCAGAAACAACAACTCCCATAAAGAAAATAGCTCTCTGATTCAACTAAACAAGAAACTAACAGGTCTAACTGAGTCTAACAAAGCCAACTATGAGTTCACGATAACCTCTCATGCTATGGACAATCACAGGGACTCCTTCAGCTATGTTCAGAACGTTAAAGGTAACAAGCTGCAGTTTGCTGAACTGGTGGTTAACAGCACCATCTTTCCTGATCAGAAAGATATAGTGAATCTACTGGCTGTTAATTAAATTCAGCTCTAACTTCACCCCCCACTACCCTCTATGAAATCCCTTCTAGCATACTCCCCCCAACTATTAGCAGGCATCAGGTTTTGGCAGCACTCACTAAGGCCAAAAACACTGCTTCAATGGGCCCTGACAATATCCCTGGTTACCTCCTGCATAGTCTAAAACATGACCTATCAGGACCACTTGAAGTACTCTTCAACTACAGCCTCAAAACAGGTTATGTACCAAGTGAATGGAGGACAGCAATGGTCATCCCTCTTCATAAGGGCAGACCATCAACCAACCCCAGGAACTACAGACCCATCAGTCAGACAAGTGTAATATGTAAAGCCATGGAACAGATTATCATGGGAATGATCAACAAGGACATTGGCAACCTACAGACACTGGCCCCATCCCATTTTGGTTTTGTTAAGTGATGGTTGTGCCTGCTTAACTTGGTTGCTTTCTTCAAGAAGGTCACCAATGCAATGGATGCAGGTAAAAAACAGTGACACCACATGTCTTGACCTGACCAGGGTATTTTATACAATACCCCATAAGGTATTGTTGACAAACTCTCCAAACTAGACATAAATCCCTACATAACTCACTGGATTGCTGGCTAGCTCACAGATACGATACAAGAAGTCAGAATTAGTGAGACCACCTCCACCAAGAGACCGGTCACCGATGGAGAACCTTGGGACTGTGTGCTGGGACCGCTCCTGTTTGGCATCTACTTCTCAGAAATCACAGCTAATGTCAAAGACCTTTGGCTCAACAAGTTTGCAGATGACCGTAAATTGGGAGCTATCACAGATTCCCCCTCAACACCAACATCTTGCTTGAAGGTCTAACACAGACAAATGACTGGTGCCAAAGCCATGGTTTAAAACTCATTGCCAAGAAATGCATTATAATTCCCTTTAGGAAATTGTCCAACCAAGTTAATTACTCCATTATTAAAACATCCCTAAGAGTTTACCTATTAGTTAGGAATCTGGGAATATATGTGGACAGTAATCTGTCCTTCAACCATCATGTAGCAAAAACAGTAAGAAAATCTTTCTATGTTGCATTATCCTCTGTGATACATACCTATTCCTCCAACATGTCCTGTTTATGTTGCCAAACTGATTGAGATCCCTTGAGAGGGTGTTAACATTACCATTGGACTTGTTATTGTGCAACAGTTCTGACAATATAGGGTCTGTTAAGGCTCTGTACATGAGGCAGAGGTTGTCTCTTTGAAGCCTGAAAGTTACTAAGAAGAGAGACAAGGCTTTGAGTCAGTCTGCATAGTTTTTATGGTTTAGACCCTTCATTTTTTAGTGATAAAGTACTGTGGTCATTCCAGTTGTGACAAGTTTTTGGGCAGGTACATACCAAAGGGAGCATTATATTCAATGATCAGCCTGATAATAGCCTAGTACACTGGAATGATTACTTCCTTGGACCTGGAGGCAATACCCATAGAAATGAGCTTTGTGGGGAGTTTATGATGGTACAGAGCTTAAACTTATCTGCAAATTTGGTCAGCCATAAACCCTTAGCATTAGCTTTGACCTCAGGGAAGTAAATGCCATAAAGGAGTGGCCCAAGGACTGATCCCTGGAGTACACCACTTTAGCTGGGTGAGTTTATCTATGATAACTGACTGGAATGGTAACTGAATGCATTTGCCAGGTTTAGATAGGCAGTAGTACTGACCTGCCCTCATCCATTGCTTCAGTAACCTTCCTGAAGATGTCAACCAGTTTGAGTTGGCAGAATTGACCCTTGACAGATCTGAACTGGCTTGGCTCAAGAGTTGCTGAACTACCTATGTCCTTGTTTATTAATTCTGTAAGAATCCTTTCCGTAGCCTTGCAGATGAGGCTGGGCAGGCTTATGGGTCTATAACTACGTGTGTCTGTTGATGCCCTACCCTTGTCTAAGAGGATAACTGACATTGTATTCATTTATCTGGCACAAAGCCTGTTTGGAGGCTGATATTGAACAGCCTCTGCAGAGAATCAGATAAGTCCTTTTTTACAGTGGGCAGCAGGTAGCCTGATATGTTATCCAGCCCCACAGAAGTAGTGCTTTTAGCATTGGAAAGTGACTTCAGGGCTTCTTGGGAGATTTGAGGGTGTATGTACATGTGGTTATATGTGATCTGAGAATATAGGAGGGGAGAAAGAGGTGAAAGTCGAGCTAAATTTGTAGATTGGCTATGTCCTCAGTGTCCAAATATGTGAAATAATTAATGATTAGCTCTGTGCAGTGCTGGGCATTGTTTCTAAGTTAAAGATGGCTTTATGATTATCCTTCTCCTGGATGGCTATTTTCACCTCATATCTGGCTTTGGTTGATTTAATCAGGGTCCAGAGTTCTCTGTTAAGTTTTGCAAGAGTACTTTTGGCATATTGAGAGTTAACTGTATTTTACATGCAGTGAATTTTTTAAATTATTATACAGCATAGGGGTTATTTTTAAATTTGGTGTTGCATTTACTTCAGAGTGGGAAGTTGTGCCTATGCAACTTTTCACGTGTGCATAGAATTTGGCAGTAATGGATTCCATATAAGCACTGGGATCATCATGTTGGAAGGGGATTTTTCAATTTTGTCAGGTCATCACTCAGTTTTAACAGATTAGCCTTGGCAAAAGCATTGAATATTGAGTTTTTTTTTAATAAGATGAATCTTTATTGAGTTATCACTTATGACATCGGCAATTATACATTTATATAAATGAAAACAAACCATATTGACATATTTTCAGCTGCAAACATCATACATAACTTTTAATCTTCTGTACAGTCATTACACTCAATTTCTGCCTACCCTTAGACCTTATTCCTCCACCAAAACATGATTTTGTATGTACTGTTCCCACAGGTCCCCTTTTTTCTATGTAATTTGCTCCTACCCATTTCTAAAGATCCCACTTCCAGTTCTTTTATCTCTATTACTATAGTCACTACTTCTAGTACAATTAGTTTAGGTTTTGATTTCCGTTTTCTAGTAATTGCTTTTTTGGCAGCCACCAGAATTAAACTCAACAAGGCTATGCTATGTCTAGGCAGTTCCAATTCTATATCACAGCTAAAAAAATATTTTGCTCTCCCAGTATGTCTGACAGAGTAGTCTTCAGGGAATTTTTAAAGACTGCCAACTCATTACACTTCTAGAAAATATGTTGCCAATAACCACTTTCTTCCTCATTACACTTCCAACATTTACAATCTTACCTGAAGAAAAAATCTTTGCAGTCTGCTTGGGATATAAAAATTCCTTTGCAAACACTTCCAAGCAAAGATCCTAAATATTCAAGTCTTTGTTGCATATTTAGAAGCCATACATATATCCTCCCATTTTTCTTTGAGAATTGCTTATTCATTCTCTCTTTCCAATCATTTCTAACCTCCTCTGATTGATTACTATAGTTGTCATGCAGTATTTTGTATGCCCTACTAATTATCTATTTTTAACAGCAGCTTCTGTTCTAGATTCCACTAAAAACTCTACCAGTGCTGATCTTTCACTTAAGATCCCCTGTTCCCTTTTCTTTGTCTGTACTCTGATATAAATCCTTCAAAGGGAAGGCACTCTCTAGCTTGCAGTTCAAATTAATTCTGGGCCTCTTCCCATTCTATTACCTTTTCCTCTGTAATTATTTACTCCCAATACCTTGGTTCCTTTGCCAGTTTTCTTCAAAAACTTCCAGACTCCTCTTGCCTATTTTCTGTGCTCCTAAAAGCAGTCACCCCTATCAGCAGCATCTCCTTTCTCCATTCTTGTGTTGGCTTAGATCTTAGAATACTTTCTACTTCATGAATATAATATTCTTTATGGTTATTTTTATTCTCATTAAGAAACTGAATCCAAAATTCCAGTCTCTCTCTATTTCTTGAGCATCCCCCATTTCATCATTATCCCTTTCTACTTTGAATTATAGATTTCTGCTTGTGCTATGCATAAGAGACTTAACTGTGTAGATCTGAAATACCCTTCCACATCAGTTAATCCTGAACTACCTTCTTCTATTGCTATTGGAAGTATCAACATATTCGCACTTGACTCTTACCCTCTCAGATAAAATCCTTCAGCTCTTTATTAGTTGCTATCCACAACTTCTCTGGTTGATAAAAATATGCTTGACCTCTGCATAAAACTAAAGGGACTAAAAGCATTTTCACTGCATGTATTTTTCTATCCATATCCATAAAACAGAGCTTCCATTTTCACAGTTTTTGTTTTATCTTTTGTTTAGTCTCTTCTCATATATCCTTAGTTGCCACACCTGAGTCCTTTTTAATCCATACTCCTAAGTACTTAATTTTATCATGCCCCTATAAATATGGGTATTACTGAACCAGTTTGTGTGTGGGTACAAAGCTCGACCCCACTTATCCCTTAAGCCAGACAAAATATTCCACAAACTAAACAAACTCTATCTTCACCTACTACAAAAACCAAGTGTAGTATTTTGTCACCTCTGCTCAGGGTGCAGACTAACTGATCCAGAGAGTTTGCATTAACGAAGTCTAGAAATGTTTGGCATGCAAGTTTGAGGATGTCAGACTTGTATGTCAGGTCTCCCCTGAAAGGAGGTCACTAACCTAGTAGGAGTAAGCCAGTTAACAAAGTGTAAATAAATAAAATGTATAAGTCTCCAAGTTGAAATCTCCCCAGAGAATGGTGTTTGATTTACTGCAGAGAGACTCTGTCTTAGGTGGGTAGGAGCCATTGGCTGAGCGGGATATAGAGAAGGTCCAATAGTTAGCTATTGTACAGACAAGACAGGATATGCAGCCTCTGCAAAATGGTGCTTCAGCTAAGAAACAGACAAGAGAACCTGTTGTTGTTGTGTCTTTCGGCTTTTCCCGGTTAGGGGTTGCCACAACGGAACTCCGGTCTACTAATGACTGGCAGAAGAATTTTACATGCCGAGTTGCCGGCCCTACCGCACAACCTTCAACGAAGGTATGCCCATTCACGCATGTCTCCACACAGAAGACGCTTTAGCTGAGAATCAAACGGGACATATTGCTGTGAGGCGACAATGGTACTGCAGCACCACCACTGCAGTTCAGACCAGAGAACCCATGAGATACAGAAATCCTAATTAATTTGCCAAATTAGGACACTTTTCTTCAGTCATTGCCATTCCCTTTTTTAATTTCTCCAAGTCTTTTGGGTTTCTAATACCATGACGGGAATGGACCCCATTCTCAAGTCAAAGTTTGATTAAAGTTCATAAAATTACTGTTGTTTCAATCTTTGATGTTAGCCAGAAATGCTCTTTGCAGCACCTGTAATGTGCCCAGTAATGACTCCTTCTGCAATTTGTATGGAGTTACATGTATCGGTAACATATCCAAGTATGATTGTAAATTATTTCTTATAAGACCAGTTGCTTCTACTACTATTGGAACTGTCTGTGTATCTTTCTTCCACATTGCCCTTGTTTCTGCCTGGAAATCCTGATATTTTGTGACTTTGTATCTCTCTCTACGTAAGACACTATAGTCACTGGATGTAGCAATTTCAATGATCAATGCTACTTTTGTCTTCTTTTCATGGACTACTATATCTGGATTTCTCACATCTGTTTTTTGAACAGTTGGTAATGGATGATCTCAAGTGATATAAACTTCATCACTTTCTAGAATGCTTTGTGGGCATTGTGGCTTATGTTTCCAGTGTTTTTCAGCTACTTCATTACTATAATATTTGCAATATCCAACACGGAATACCTGACCAGTCCAAACACCGGAACTCACCCAGAATGGAATACTATCTTTATTCAAAAATGACAAGTTTACCTAGGTTTCGTCTTACATACACAGACTTCATCAGAACTAAAACTTCTCAAAGCTCCCACTCCCTTTAAAAACACCCCTGAAATAATTAACCAATTACACCTGTGGAATGTTAAAGAAACATACCCCTCAAATCTTACACACTGCATAATACTAAACAGTTTCTATATAGTGTTAGTTAACTAAAAACCTATTATAAAACATTTACATTTCTATAAATTCACCATACATAAATAAATAATTAATTAAAATTCACGTTAAAAAACATATAAACAAGCAAATATTAAATAAATAAATAATTGAATGAATGTTGACCCATAAAATGATGTACAAAATATGTGTGTGTGTATATATATATATATATATATATATATATGTTGGGTCACAATAAAAATTCCTTTATTGAAACTATGACATATATTAGGTTAGAATTCTTTTTTAACCATGGAATTTTTATTGTGACAGTCATGTTTTTTAACATGAATTTTAATTATTTATGTATGGTGAATTTATAGAAATGTAAATGTTTTATAATAGGTTTTTAGTTAATTAACACTATATAGAAAACTGTTTAGTATTATGCAGTGTGTAAGATTTGAGGGGTATGTTTCTTTAACATTCCACAGGTGTAATTGGTTAATTATTTCAGGAGTGTTTTTAAAGGGAGTGGGAGCTTTGAGAAGTTTTAGTTCTGATGAAGTCTGTGTATGTAAGACGAAACCTAGGTAAACTTGTCATTTTTGAATAAAGATAGTATTCCATTCTGGGTGAGTTCCAGTGTTTGGACTGGTCGAGTATTCCGTGTTGGATATTGTGGTTACCAAGTTTGTTTGGATTTTATTACTATAATATTTGCACAGTCCCCAGTGCGACAGTCTTGCCACATTATTATGCCTTTCAGTATACAATCCTTCTGCCATAATTATATCACAACCAGCAACAAGATGTGCAACTGTTTCCAGTTCTGTTTTACAAAACCTATGTTGTCTGTTTCTCCCAGATGTTCAATGGACTTTGTAAACCAATGTGCATGTAGTCCACAATCTTGGGCCCCCAGTATTAACCTTTCATCTTTTGGTTTAAATTCACCTCTCCTTAACTATTCCTGCATTTGATCCTGATCAGGATGAGGTTGTTCCAAGAGTTTTCTAAAGAAAGATTCTTTGAATTCCTGGATTATATAAAGGGTACGACCAACTTTTTGGAATTTACCTATGAGATCAATACAGAACAATTGATATACTTAGACATTACACTTAGAAAGGATGAACAATGTTTCTTTTCTTCAAGTATACATCGTAAGAAAACCTTTTCCAACTCATACCTTCATTACAAAAGTGCTCACCCATACTTCCAAAAGAAAAAAATTGGTGAAGGGACAACTTGTAAGGGTCTGTAGAATGACCTCTGATGACCATGAATTTCTTAAGGAGTGTAGTAATGTGTGTAATATGTTGGCCGACAGAGGGTATCCTAAACCTCTACTGGATGAGGTAGTAGCAGAGGTAGTACGGGAGAGACACAAAAGATTTTCCCCTATTTTGGGACAAAACTCATCTGCCCCGATTGACATTTTAACAAACCCAAATACCACCTTTCACAATAGAGCCTGCATACTTGATTACACAGGTGACTCAGGACCTATTAAAGAATTGATTTCAAGGGAATGGGGGAGATTTGTTCAATTTACAGATTTACCATTGAACAATCAAACCCCCTTGAAATTTATTTACAGGAAAGACACCAATTTCAAGAAAATCTTTGAATATGGTGGACCTAGGGTCAACAATACAGGTCCACGTGGGGTGGGTACATACAAATGTGGGTTTTGTTCACAATGTCCAAGTATACACAATAGAAAAGATATTTTTTTGGAAGCTAGGAACAAAACACTTACAAGTAGGGGTACTTTCAACTGTAATAGCTATGGAATAGTGTACTTGGCTACATGTAATTTTTGTACTTCCTTTTATGTGGGCAAAACAGAAAGGAAACTTAGATGTCATATTTATGAACACTTATATGAAATCAAAAAGCAAAATATGAACAATGCATTGTATAGACACCAAACAACCTGCCCTCAAGCAATATTTTCCTTTTTTGTTTTGGATTCTGTGCCCAAAGACGTAAGGGGTGGTTTATGGGAGGACAAATTAGAATATAAGGAATTATACTGGCAAATAGTTTTGGAATGCAACAAATCCCGGGACTTAATGACTTTTTGTCCATCAAGCCAGTATTGAAACTTAGATCAGCAAAGTTATGAGTATTGAGTTTATTTACTCACTACAGCCACCAGATGGCAGCACACTATGTACATACTTTTTGCACACATATTTCACGGTTTTAGAGCTGTGGTCAATTATTTAGACTGTTTTTAAATTTTGTACACAATACAATGACAACTAACATATGCAAATATGTCCTTTTACACAAATTTTATTAATAATAAGTTGAAAGTTATTTCTTATTAGACTTTTAGAAATGTCCGTTTGTGGTTTTAAAATAAGCTTGCTTGTTAGTTTAATTGACTTTACTGATTGATATTTAATTAATTATGTCAATTAGATAGGGTATATAACTAGAACCATCATTAACTGTGTGTTTTTGTACTGACTCTGACGAAGATTTTTATCGAAAACGTACTTGGATTACAAGCGTTATCTTCTTGTTACATTTCAATAAACTCTGGTATCCAGCTGAGTTGCGAGTTTCCTTGGTGGTGTATTGGCAATTTCGTTTGGTTATTGGTTTCAATTCATTGCCTACATCTCTCTTTTTTTGGTTTTAAATTCACCTCTCCTTAACTATTCCTGCATTTGATCCTGATCAGGATGAGGTTGTTCCAAGAGTTTTCTATACTTGCAACTATATTTATGCATTTTCCACATTTCTTCCCTTCTCAACTGATCCTTCACCTTATATTCTTTCTTTTTTTTTTTTTTTTTGGCACATTCAGCTGCTGCCTGAGTTTTATCTACTTCTGGTTTGATTTCCATTTCCACTTGATGCTAATATGCTTCTCCTAAGTTAATCAGGGAAGTCATCTTAGACGTACTCTCCTCATGTTTTAAAACTTTCACTATGTTTGCGTCTTGTGAGATCAGCAGATATGTATGCACTCCTACAATTGCAGATCTATACATGTAATCAATTTCGAAGAGGCCCATATCTCCTGCAGAACAGGTATATATAGTCTTGGTATGCACTTACTTTTATAAATCATTGGATGAGCATGAAGCATCCTTCTTGTTTTTGTGTCCACTCTAACCAATACCTTTT